>NC_091227.1:10307456-10372456 GCF_040958095.1 Procambarus clarkii
ATTGACCTGGGTCTTCAAAACAACCCTCAAGTTGACTATTTCCGTAACAGCATGCACTCCTGTATGCTAATCCCCACAATCACCAAGCCCACCCGAGTCACTCAAACATCTGCCACTACCCTGGATCACTTATAGACTAATATAACAGCTCCCCTTACATCTGGGGTAATCTATGACAGAACAACTGACCACTATCCTACCTTCCTCATAGCAAACATGGACACAACACCACCAGAAAGCAAGAAACTCTCATTCAGGCTACACAGTGAATCAGCTCTCTAATGCACTCCACAATATTAACTGGGAATCTGAATTTAATAATACACAGGATATAAACTCATTAACTAACCTCTTTCTCTCCAAAACTCTAAGCCTCTACAACACTCACTGTCCCCTCCTTACCAAACAAGTAACTGATAAAAGAAAAAATAACCCGTGGCTCACAAGTGGCATAATTAAATCAACAAACAACATGAATATGAAAAGAAATTTAGGATTGGCCTAGTTACAAAGGAAGTAGTTAAAAGGTACTCATCAGTGCTTACCAGTATCATAAGAAAAGCTAAACTTTCATATTATGAGACTAGATTCAAAGAAGCAAAAGGCAACATGAAAAGCACATGGAAAACCATCTCTAATATCCTAGGAACTAAACAACACTCCCACAACCAGATAACACTCTCTAAGGATGACCTTACACCGTCATCTGATTTAGAAATGGCAAATGAATTTAATAGCTTCTTTTCATCGGTTGGTGCTAACCTTGCCAGTAAAATCCCACAGACTCAGACACATATTAACACATATCTCTCAGGCAGCTATCCAAACTCTCTTCTTCTTTCACCAGTCAGCCCGACAGATGTTGTGTCCATCATACACTCACTAAAAACCAAAGCTGGGAACATCAGTGAAATTCCATCCATTGTATACAAGAGCGCCTCCCACGCCCTTGCGCCACCTATAGCTCTGCTGTTCAACAAATTCCTTGAGTGTCATACCTTCCCTGATATCCTTAATTTATTTATTTATTTATTTATTTATTTATTTATTTATTTATTTATTTATTTATTTATTTATGCATATACAAGAATGTACATAAGGAATGTGAGGATACAAATATGGTAATTACAGTCTTGTAAAGCCACTAGCACGCGCAGCGTTTCGGGCAGGTCCTTAATCTAAGAAAATTTTAAGGAGGTAAATACTTGCAAAATTATAGACAAAAAATGATAACAGATTACATGAAATGAAAAAAAGATGAGAGAAAATTGTAGGTACAGTATATTAAAGCACATAGGTAGCTAAGATTGATTGCAATGACAGCTTGAATGGTAGTTGACAACAAATTGGTAGGCACAATACAGCAGAAACAATATAAGATTGGTTGCAATGACAGCTTGAATGGTAGTTGACAAAAATTGGTAGTCACAATACAGCATATGGCTAGCACATAAAAGAAGACAGCAATGAACACAATGATAAGGTTGTTTGATATTACATAAAAATTAGGAGATTGGGTAACACTAGGTACAGAGCAAATTTAAAGCTCAGTGTAGGAAACTAAGAAGATGAAGTTAGGTACTTTTTGGTTTTGCTTTTAAATAAGGCAAAAGTTTTACAGTTTTTCAATTCACTAGGGAGTGAGTTCCATAGACTAGGTCCCTTAATTTGCATAGAGTGTTTACACAGATTAAGTTTGACCCTGGGGATATCAAAGAGATATTTATTTCTGGTGTGGTGATAATGGGTCCTATTACATCTGTCCAGGGAGAGTTTCAGAGCATGGTTTGCATTTAAGAACAGGGTTTTGTAAATGTAGTTGACACAAGAGAATGTGTGGAGGGAGTTAATATTTAGCAAGTTTAGGGATTTAAACAAGGGAGCTGAGTGTTGTCTGAAAGCTGAGTTAGTTATCATTCTGATAGCAGATTTTTGCTGTGTGATGATGGGCTTAAGGTGGTTTGCAGTGGTAGACCCCCATGCACAGATGCCATAATTAAGATAGGGGTAAATTAGTGCATAATATAGTGAGAGGAGAGCAGAGTTAGGAACATAATATCTGATTTTGGAGAGTATACCAACTGTCTTAGAGACTTTCTTAGTTATGTGTTGAATGTGGGTGCTGAAGTTGAGTCTCTTGTCTAGGAATAGGCCAAGAAACTTGCCATCATCTTTATTACTGATGTTAATGTTGTCTATCTGTAGCTGAATTGCATTTGATGATTTGTTTCCAAATAAGATGTAGTAAGTCTTTTCGATGTTTAATGTTAGTTTGTTCGTTGACATCCATAAGTGGACTTTTTTTAATTCATTATTCACAACATTATTTAGTGTATGTGGGTTGAGGTTTGAATAGATAAGAGTAGTATCGTCAGCAAACAGTATAGGTTTGAGAATATTAGAGACATTAGGCAGATCGTTTATATATATAAGAAATAGAAGAGGTCCTAAGATGCTGCCCTGTGGCACTCCAACGGTAATTGGTAGAGTGGACGAAGTTGTATCATTGATGGTTACATATTGGTGTCTGTCACTAAGATAGGATCGGATGTAGTCAAGGGCAAGGCCTCGGATTCCATAATGCTGGAGTTTAAGTAAGAGGTAGTTGTGATTAACAGTATCAAAGGCTTTTCTTAGGTCAATGAAGAGTCCAATCGGAAACTCATTTTTGTCAAGGGCTGAGTAGATAACGTCAAGGAGACTAATGATTGCATCGTTGGTGCTCTTTTGGGACCGGAAGCCAAACTGGCAGGGGCTGAGTATGTCGAATTTTACGAGGTAGGAATAGAGCTGTTTGTAAATAATTTTTTCAAATATTTTTGATAGAATGGGTAGATTTGATATTGGTCTATAATTGTTTATGTCCGCCGGATTGCCTCCTTTATGGACTGGCGTTACTCTTGCTTTTTTGAGGATATCAGGGAAGGTGTGACACTCTATAGATTTGTTGAACAGTAGTGCTATGGGTGGGGCAAGGACATGGGAGGCTCTCTTGTACACAATGGACGGAATTTCACTGGTGTTCCCTGCCTTGGTTTTTAGAGAGTGTATGATGGACACAACATCTGCCGGGCTGATTGGTGAAAGGAGAAGAGAGTTTGGATAGCTGCCTGAGAGATATGTGTTAATATGTGTCTGAGTCTGTGGGATTTTACTGGCAAGATTAGCACCAACCGATGAAAAGAAACTATTAAATTCATTTGCCATTTCTAAATCAGTTGACGGTATATCCCCATCCTTGTAGAGTTTTATCTGGTTATGTGAGTGTTGCTTAGTTCCTAGGATACTAGAGATAGTTTTCCAAGTGTTTTTCATGTTGCCTTTTGCTTCATTGAATCTATTCACATAATATGCAAGTTTTGCCTTTCTTATGATACTGGTAAGCATTGATGAGTACCTTTTAGCTACTTCCTTTGAAACTAGGCCAATCCTAACTTTCTTCTCATATTCATGTTTCTTGTTGATTGAGTTGAGAATGCCACTTGTGAGCCATGGATTGTTTAATCTTTTGTCAGTTACTTGCTTTGTAAGAAGGGGACAATGAAGGTTGTAGAGGCTTAGAGTTTTGGAGAGGAAGAGGTTAGCTAATGAATTTATATCATGGGTATTATTGAATTCAGAATCCCAGTTAATATTGTGAAGTGCCTCTGTAAGATTGTCTAAAGCTGATTCACTGTGTAGCCTAAATGAAAGTTTCTTGCTTTTTGGTGGTGTTATGTCCATGTTAAAAAACAAGAGTAACGCCAGTTCATAAAGGAGGTAATCCGGCAGATACAAACAATTATAGACCAATATCAAACCTACCCATACTATCAAAAATATTTGAAAAAATTATCTGCAAACAGCTCTACTCCTACTTCGTAAAATTCGACATACTCAGCCCCTGCCAGTTTGGCTTCCGCTCCCCAAAAGAGTACCAACGATGCAATTATTAGTCTACTTCATATAATTTACTCAGCCCTTGACAAAAATGAGTTTCCGATTGGACTCTTCTTTGATCTGAAAAAGGCCTTTGATACTGTTAATCACAACTTTTTTTTCTAATCACAATTTAGCAGTCTCCGTGGTGTAGTGGTAAGACACTCGCCTGGCGTTCCGCGAGCGCTATGTCATGGGTTCGTATCCTGGCCGGGGAGGATTTACTGGGCGCAAATCCTTAACTGTAGCCTCTGTTTAACGCAACAGTAAAATGTGCACTTGGATGAAAAAACGATTCTTCGCGGCAGGGGATCGTATTCCAGGGACCTGCCCGAAACGCTACGCGTACTAGTGGCTGTACAAGAATGTAACAACTCTTGTATATATCTCAAACTACCTCTTACGTAAACTCCACCATTATGGAATCCGAGGCCTTGCCCTGAACTATATCCGATCCTATCTCAGTGATAGACACCAATGTGTAGCCATCAGTAATATAACCTCTCCCAGTCTACCAATAACCGTAGGGGTGCCACAGGGCAGCATCTTGGGACCTCTCCTATTTCTTATATACATCAATGATCTCCCTAATGTCTCTAACATTCTGAAACCTATATTGTTTGCTGATGATACTACTACTCTCATCTACTCAGACCCCAACCCACATACACTAAATAATGTTGTTAATAATGAACTAAAAAAAAGAGTCCACTTATGGATGTCAACCAACAAACTAATACTTAACATAGGAAAGACCTACTACATCTTATTTGGAAGCAAATCAACAAATGCAATTCAGCTTCAGATAGACAATGTTAACATTAGTAATTAAAATGATGGAAAGTTTCATGGGCTATTCCTAGACAAGAGACTCAACTTCAGCACCCACATACAACACATAACTAAGAAAGTCTCTAAAACAGTTGGTATACTCTTCAAAATCAGATATTATGTTCCTAACTCTGCTCTCCTCTCACTATATTATGCACTAATCTATCCCTATCTTAATTATGGTATCTGTGCATGGGGGTCTACCACTGCAAACCACCTCAGGTCCATCATCACCCAGCAAAAATCTGCTATCAGAATAATAAATTCTGCTTTCAGACAATACTCAGCCCCCTTGTTTAAATCCCTAAACATGCTACACATAAACTCACTTCACACATTCTCTTGTGTCAACTACATTTACAAAGCCCTGTTCTTAAATGCAAATCCTGCTCTGAAACTCTCCCTGGACACATGTAATAGGACTCATTATCACCACACCAGAAATAAATATATCTTTTATATTCCCAGAGTCAAACTTAATCTGTGTAAACACTCTATGCAAATAAAGGGACCCAGTCTATGGAACTCACTCCCTATTAAATTGAAAATCTGTCCAACTTTTGCCTTATTCAAAAACAAAACTAAAAGTACCTAATTTCACCTTCATAGTTTCCTACCTTGTTGCTTTAAAATTGCACTGTATCTGGTACTACCCAATCTCCCAATCTTTATGTACCTAATCCAAACAACTTTACCATTGTGATCATTGCTGTCTTCTTATATGTGCTATTAATCTGCTGTATGGTGCCTATTAATCTAGTCTAAATTTACCAATCACGCTGTCAATGCAATCAATCAGAGCTACCAATGTGCTTTAATATACCTACTAATCTCTCCCATCTCATTTTTCTTTTTCCTTGCAATGTATATGTTATCATTTTATTAATTCTGCTAGAATTTACCTACTTAAAATTATCTGTTAGATTAAGGACCTGCCCGAAAGGCTGCGCGTACTAGTGGCTTTACAAGATTGTAAATGCCATGCTATGTAGCCTCACAAACCCAATGTACCTTCTTGTATATAAATAAATAAATAAATAAATAAATAAATAAATAAATAAATAAATAAATAAATAAATAAATACATAAATAAATCGTCTCGTATCCGAAACGACCATACCCCATACAAGTCACATCGTACACAAGACGATTCGCCAACGGATTTAGAAACCTATCTTTTTTTTTTTTTTTTTGAGATATATACAAGAGTTGTTACATTCTTGTACAGCCACTAGTACGCGTAGCGTTTCGGGCAGGTCCCTGGAATACGATCCCCGCCGCGAAGAATCGTTGTTACAACCAAGTACTCGTTTTACTGTTGCGTTAAACAGAGGCTACAGTTAAGGAATTGCGCCCAGTAAATTCTCCCCGGCCAGGATACGAACCCAGGACATAGCGCTCGCGGAACGCCAGGCGAGTGTCTTACCACTACACCACGGAGATCTAACTTAACCTAGCTCAACCTAACATAACCGAACCCAATCCAACTCAACCTAACCTATCCCAACCGAGCGAAATACTGTCTAACCTACGCTAATACATCCTAGCACAGCAATATACACGGTTTCAACAAACAGAATTGTATTAATATTTTATTTTTTATTTTATTTATTTTAATTAATAGATCTGGCCGAAACGCTATGCGTGCTAGTGGCTTTACAAGAATGTACAACTTCAAGTCTTTGTACTCTAGTAAACCCAATGTACCTTCTTGTTTATAAATAAATAAATAAATAAATAATAAATAAATAAATTAGAAAACAAACTTTGTCGAAGCGTCTCGTGTCCAAAACGACCATAACCCTGCATATGCTTGAGACAAATAAATATTGTCAATGTTCAAGTCTAGAACTAACAGTTTAGTACATCACTACTACTTCACTTAACATATTAATGCACTCTACCTCCTCCCACTGCTCATACCAGCACATCAGTGGTTAACTTTAGGCTCTAATTCCTTAATCATATCACATTATGAATAGTATATTCTTAATAAGATATATGCTCTATCCAGAAATTCAACATTCTCCTTGTAACTCATTTTGTATGTATGTATTTTTCCCTAAATAAACATTATTATTACATACTAGTAAAATTTACTAGATTACCATAGAATGCCATACAATTTATATTACCGTTTTCTGCTTCACACAATTTAAATTGCATTTTCTAAACTATTGAAGGGAAGCTATTATAAATTTTTCAAGATTAACGGTGTAAAGGTATAGTCCTACCATAGTCTGGGATAGAAGGCCTGTTATGCTTATTGAGGTCTCATTTTCAAGGGAGAAGGCTGTCTACTCGGTCACCCATCTAGTTACTGGACAAACCCAACGGTACTTAACAGGTTAAGTACCAAGTCACGGCCACTAGCTGCCTTGTCCAGTCAATGCCAGTTTGTTGGTAAACATGAGCTAGGTAAAATAACGACGGACATTTGTATAGGTATATGAAGCAGACTTTAAGGAAGGAAAGTGAAAGGAGGAACGAGAGTTAAATTATTTTAGTTCCTTTAGTATACACCTTATACTCATCCTGTGAGCAGTGGTGGACCCCATGTACCTTCCTGTGAGCAGTGGTGGACCCCATGTACCTTCCTGTGAGCAGTGGTGGACCCCATGTACCTTCCTGTGAGCAGTGGTGGACCCCATACCCATCACGTGAGCGATGGTGGACCCCATACCCATCACCACAGTGAGCTCAGGGACTGGACCCCAATATTCGTCTCGCTCAGCCCTCATTGTGATACTTATACAATGAATGTACTGAAGTTTTATGTAAAAGATTGCAAATATTAAACACATTTATGATTAGAGCTTTTAACTTTAACTTGCTTGAAATTTCTGATAGTCACAAGGATAGTGAAGCAGCTACGGTATGGTATTATGAGTCTACGCTACATGGTCACACTACTCTACGGTACATGGTCACACTACGGTACATGGTCATACTACTCTGCGGTACATGGTCACACTACTCTACGGTACATGGTCACTCTACTCTATGGTACATGGTCACACTACTCTACGGTACATGGTCACACTACTCTACAGTACAAGTTTACAATGTGACCACTATACCTACACTCAGACTACTGGGCTAGAGTACACCCAGGATACTGGGCTAGAGTACACTCAGGATACTGGGCTAGAGTACACTCAGGATACTGGGCTAGAGTACACCCAGGATACTGGGCTAGAGTACACCCAGGATACTGGACTAGAGTACACTCAGGATACTGGGCTAGAGTACACCCAGGATACTGGGCTAGAGTACACTCAGGATACTGGGCTAGAGTACACCCAGGATACTGAGCTAGAGTACACCCAGGATACTGGGTTAGAGTACACCCAGGATACTGGGCTAGAGTACACCCAGGATACTGGGCTAGAGTACACCCAGGATACTGGGCTAGAGTACACTCAGGATACTGGGCTAGAGTACACCCAGGATACTGGGCTAGAGTACACCCAGGATACTGGGCTAGAGTACACCCAGGATACTGGGCTAGAGTACACCCAGGATGCTGGGCTAGAGTACACCCAGGATACTGGGCTAGAGTACACCCAGGATACTGGGCTAGAGTACACCCAGGATACTGGGCTAGAGTACACCCAGGATACTGGGCTAGAGTACACTTAGGATACTGGGCTAGAGTACACCCAGGATACTGGGCTAGAGTACACCCAGGATACTGGGCTAGAGTACACCCAGGATACTGGGCTAGAGTACACCCAGGATACTGGGCTAGAATACACCCAGGATACTGGGCTAGAGTACACCCAGGATACTGGGCTAGAGTACACCCAGGATACTGGGCTAGAGTACACCCAGGATACTGGGCTAGAGTACACCCAGGATACTGGGCTAGAGTACACCCAGGATACTGGGCTAGAGTACACCCAGGATACTGGGCTAGAGTACACCCAGGATACTGGGCAAGAGTACACCCAGGATACTGGGCTAGAGTACACCCAGGATACTGGGCAAGAGTACACCCAGGATACTGGGCTAGAGTACACCCAGGATACTGGGCTAGAGTACACCCAGGATACTGGGCTAGAGTACACCCAGGATACTGGGCTAGAGGTCTGGCTATTATCAACAAAAACAACATTGTGTCAGTTGAACTGTTAGAACACATACGAAATGGAACCAGCGAGTCTAAATGGATTCAAAGAACAGCCACTCATATTAAAATGATGGGACTGCACGATGTATACATAGATGTGTATGTATACACTAATCACAAGCAACCCTCATGCTCAGCTTGCTGCTAAATTAAGCACCATAAAACACATTCACAATATACAAGCTGAAAACAACATAGCACAGACCATATACACTGACGGATCACTCAATACAGCTACAGGGAGGGCAGGAAGTGCTGTTATTGCTCATCAGCCCGATGGCAGCACAATTCAAAGGAATATCCGAATTAGTTACTGGTATTATATAGACTGTGGGTTGGTTGGTGTTGTCGTCGTCGATCCTTCTCTATGGACAACCCAACCCACAACTCGGCAGAGTGCTTATACTAGGAGATCACCCTTGGCGCTTCTGGCTCTTGGAGAGGGGCTCAACGTCACACGCTTAGGGGATGCGGTTCCAACACTTAGCCTCGTTGTCACGTGCACACACCCACTCGAGCCGCTGTGACTCCCCACTCTCTCCTTAGGTGATATGATCTCCTCGATCCCCCTTTGACTTATTAATATTACCTTCTACCCTGTCCACAGCAGTGGTTCTTGGTTCTTTCTCTCTCCTTCTTTGCTACCTCCTGGGAAGCCTCACTAGGACAAGGGCAAACACCAGCAAATTGTGACACATTTACTTGACAAAGCACATACACGATACATACACACATATAATAATAATGAATCCTATACTCTATAATATCCAAATCAGGTTGCACTCCAATACCATCAGAACTCTATTATCAGCTTGTCAAGTGGTATCCCAACTCCTGGTTCACCACCTGGTACTATTAACCTCCTCAAGTTGGTCAAGCCTACACACTGTTACACCATCAGCAAGATAATGTATATATAGAAAATCAGCATTTGAATGCAATAACATATACCAGTATAAATGTTCATTGATACTTCAGTATAAAAAAATTCCTTGACATAAGAATGCCAACAGTCACTCACCTCTCACTGCGTCTTGCACGCTAATGACAACCAAACACTATCAACTCCCTACTAGTAATCCACCAGAACTTCCCCTTCCACCTCTGGAAGTTCACAACCCTAATATCCTTAGGTTCTTCCGGGCTTCACTACCAGGATCCTCTGCAGCTCCTCCCGGCTGCTATCATGAAGTTTCCTTGTGTAACTACGGTGCTTCACCCTTCTGTTAGGTTCTTCCACAGCTCTCTTGGCTGCTACACCACCTCTACAGAAGCACGTGACACTCCTCTTCACTGCTGCTTCTCCTCACAGCTCGAGGTCCTCTGCTCCACTACCTTGGAGTCTCATCAGCTACATCATCTGCTGGCTTCGAAGTTCTCAGCAACTTCTTCCCCAAAGACAAACCTGCAACCCATCGACGTTCCAATAAAATGTTCCCCTTTAACACATAAACAAAAATAACCACACAATATGCTTGCCTCAAACCTCTATCTGTCCTCTACATACAGTGAGAGTGGACTCCCCCGTTTTGGGCGGGTCCATACTCCACCTCGCCTGGCGGCGGCGTCCTCACTCGCTGGGAGGGTCTTCCTCCATCCGGAGCCAGGCTCCCTCAGTCGTCCGCCAGAGCTCAGAGAGGACGGACGTCGCTCCGTGCTCCTCCCTCTTCACTCTCCTATCTCAGGCCTTCTGCCTTATTAAAACATGTCTAACCTATAAATAAACATCGCTACTGTCGCTGGGCACACGACCAACTACAAACAATCACTATGAACTGGCGTTTATCGTGCTTACCACAGATTAATTGGTCGAGGGCGCTTTCCCTCTGACGGCGTCTGGTCAGGGCGCTCCCACGGCCCACAATAATGCCTCCGGGCGGCTTAATATTCACTAATTATCGTCCACGACTTGAGACCACACGTCCCCAGCTCGATTCCACAGCTGGCACGTCTGCACACTTCTCTTTTCTTAGAGATATATCACTAGGGGTTCCCTTCTGACGGGAGCTCAACGGAGCGCGGCTTCCCCCTGCGATGTCTGGCACTCAAGTGAGGTCAAGGTCCTCCGGAAGCGAGCCTCACGCCTCCAGCAAAGTGTCCACATCTCCTAGCCAGTCATTTATCTATTTCCTTACTTACTGCCCATAATCTTAAATTGTTTTACATATCCAACCAGCCATTTTCATATGGGTTATCACCTCAATATTTGCTAGACCTTCTAGTTAGGTCAGGCTTGCTGAATAACTCTCAAGAAGGGAGACTCGTTTCTCCTGCAGGCTGAGATCATAACACTCCCCTCCCCTTATTTTTGAGAGTTATTCCAGTGGCAAAGCTCGGGATAATACATCCGCCACCACGCTGTCTCGTTCTTCACCCCATATACTTCCTTAGGAGTCTACAATTAGTTCGATGCTCCTTGCAACATCTGGCTCACAACTCGCCAGAAATATGATCTTCTCATAAACGATTTGACTTCTCTGGCACCTCTTGGCTAGGCTGTCCTCCTTGGACGCCTGCAATCCATTGGTCCACTCTACTTACTGTCTCCACCCTCCGTTTCCTCGTCTTCTTCTCTTCACGTCCAGAGTCAGACATCTGCTGTCTGTACCTCCTCTGTCGTCTTCACACTTCCATCCACTGCCATTGTACTTTCGCCTCCTGTCGTCATACTTCACTCCCTCGTCTTCACCGACGATTCTCCTTTTCGTCTCCTCATTTATCCAAGACATCATCCTGTTTGACCTCCATCGAGTCCTCGGCTTTCTTCTATTCCTCCATGCTTGCATCATCATCCTCTTTCCACACTTCTCACCTCTATACAACTCCGTTTCTTCTCCTTCAACTCTTCTTCGTTCCCTAAAAGTTTCTCCGAGCGCTGTGCTACATCCAACAGCACTCGACCATACATGTCGCTCTACCTCTCCCAGAGTGCTCGTAAGCGTCTCTCCACACATACTGTCTCTACTCCTCTCATTTTCCCGGCTATTACTCTTCTTCACTATCTCTCCTCCACGTTGTCTGTGAAACATGTCAACTCCTGACATCTCAAACAACTTAACTCCACTATCCCTATGCCTCTGTGCTCGTGGACCACTTGACGCTCTATTTCCGTCCTCAGTATGTCCACATCTTTCCTCATTCCTACTCAGCACAGTTGCATTCACCTTCCGACCCTTAATTTCAGCAGTCTGGGCTCTACTCAGGTCAACTCTCTTCACAGTATTCTTCTTCGGCTGGGCCATCTTCACTTTTGACCTCACCGAGACTTCATTTTTCTGGGCTGGACCTTCATCAAACAGCCATGCTATATCTACATCAATATCTTCTACCGGTTTAATTGACACTGTCTCATCTCCTCCAGCGTCTTCCTTGTCGGCCACTTCTGTCTTCATCACTACCGAGACAGGGTACTCAATGGCTTGGCGGTCTCCTGACTCATCTCCTTGGATGTCAGTCAGGTTCACACTCTCAGGTGTCCCACCCGTGCCGTGGCCTTCTGGGCTCTCCTCTGGCACAGTCTCCGCTATGACTCTTGGCAACACCTTTGTCCCACACAAGTCATTTCCCAGGATCACTTGGACTCCTGGAACAGGTATGTCGGGGCACACTCCCAACATCACCTCTGCCGACACATATTCCGACCTTAGCTGGACAGCACATACGGGCATGTCACTCTCCGACAATAACCCATATACTTTCATCTTCCCACTGCCAGCTAACCGTCGATCATTCCCAATCAGGCTTCTCGTAATCAAGCTCTGATTAGCTCCGGTATCTCTTAAGATACCAACTTCTACCTCAGGTTGGCCTCCTACACTGATCCAACCTTTGCTCATGAACGGCCTATACCTCTCGTTCACTAAGTTCGCTCTCTGTGGTTTGTCTTGGAACACATTAGTATATTTACCTCGGGGGTCACACATGGCCAGGGTCACAACTCTCTTGCCCTGTCTACAATCTCGCATCACGTGACCCAATCCGTCACATTGGTAACATCTCATCTGGGAAAAATCTCTCCTATAAGAACCAGAGTGGCTCTGACTTTGTCCACTCGTATTGGAGTTCCTCTTGCCAGACGTACTACTCGTACTCTGTGGAGCTTTACTGGACTCTTGATTCCCTGGATAACGATTAGTTTCTCGTTTTGCTCCTCCATCCTCACTTTCAGATGAAGTGCGCGACCTACTCTTCTGAGTTCCAGGGTACTTACTTTTATCTGCCCATTTATCAAAATTTTTCTCATCCCAGACTCTTCTGGGTCTCTCATAATTTCTTCCTCCCCAGACTCCATTGGGTCTGCCATTGCTGCATCTCGCCTCACTTCTCACTCTGTTCTCCCTCAAGCTCTTGTATGCTTCAGTAATCATATCCGCCCTATCTGCGGCATCTTTCACCTCCTTTATCCCTGCTTCTTGGATCTTGAACTTTGTTTCGGGATGCATCATCTCCAAGAACTTCTCCATGACCATCAGTTGCTTTAGGTCAGCGTAAGATCCAACTCCAGCAGCCTCAATCCACTTCTGGAATCGTCTTTCCAAATCCCTTGCTGTCTCAGCAAACGTACATGCTCCAACTTTGATCATTTCTCTGAAGCGCTTCCTATAAGCTTCTGGGGTTAACTGAAACGAGCGCAATATGCTGCTCTTTACTGTGGCGTAATCCTGGCACTCTTCCAGTGACAATTGGGTGTATGCCTCCCTGGCTGCACCGGTCAATCTTAACTGGACCAGCTGGGCCCATTCCTCCTGTGGCCACTCCTTGATGCTGGCTACTTTCTCAAAATGCTCGAAGAAGCTCTCTGCCTCTTCGGGAACAAACAAGGGAATGTCCTTCTCCCTAACCCTAACATTTGGTGGGTGTGATACCTGGGTGGTGCTCTCTGGCAACCCATGTTCAATCCTTTGTTCAGCCAAGGTTCTATTCGCTTCTATCTGCATTTGTTTTGTTCTCTCTTTTTCTTTTTCGACCTGGGCTTTTTCTTTTTCGACCTCTAGTCTTGCTTTCTCTTTTTCTTTCTCTTGTTCCAACTCCAGTTCTCTTATTCTGGTTTTCTCTTTTTCTACTTCCAGTTTGGTTTTCTCGGCTTCATTTTTCATCTGGAGTTCCAATTTCATCTTTTCCAGCTGGAACTGTCTCTCCTTGTCCTCTCGTTGTTGCTGCATCTGGAGCTCTAACTGGAATCTCTCCAAGCTCCTATTTCGGCTACTCCTGCTACTGCGGCTACTCCTGCTGCTCCTACTTGATCCCTGGGATCTCACGTCATCCTGCCCATCATCCTCCTTTCCACTTTCAGCTCCTTTTTGGGCTCCTTGCTCTGCCGCTTCACTTTTGGCTCTTAACTGCCTCAGGATCTCATCCTTCATCCCAGCTACTTTAGATGCTTTCAACCTGATGCCACATTTTTCTGCTATTTGTTTCAATTGATCCCTCGTGCAACCTTCCAAGTCCTCAGGCTTGCCTGACTCCACAAACGTTTGCACCTTATCCATCTTTGTCCTGTGAGTCTTCCCAAGAGAGAGAATATACACCTGCGGTCACACAGTTTATTTCAGCAAGGGTGTACAAATCCACTCTTGGACAGGGTGTGGGTGTGTCAGTTCACTCTCCCGGACACAGGCCCCCAATTTATTATATAGACTGTGGGTTGGTTGGTGTTGTCGTCGTCGATCCTTCTCTATGGACAACCCAACCCACAACTCGGCAGAGTGCTTATACTAGGAGATCACCCTTGGCGCTTCTGGCTCTTGGAGAGGGGCTCAACGTCACACGCTTAGGGGATGCGGTTCCAACACTTAGCCTCGTTGTCACGTGCACACACCCACTCGAGCCGCTGTGACTCCCCACTCTCTCCTTAGGTGATATGATCTCCTCGATCCCCCTTTGACTTATTAATATTACCTTCTACCCTGTCCACAGCAGTGGTTCTTGGTTCTTTCTCTCTCCTTCTTTACTACCTCCTGGGAAGCCTCACTAGGACAAGGGCAAACACCAGCAAATTGTGACACATTTACTTGACAAAGCACATACACGATACATACACACATATAATAATAATGAATCCTATACTCTATAATATCCAAATCAGGTTGCACTCCAATACCATCAGAACTCTATTATCAGCTTGTCAAGTGGTATCCCAACTCCTGGTTCACCACCTGGTACTATTAACCTCCTCAAGTTGGTCAAGCCTACACACTGTTACACCATCAGCAAGATAATGTATATATAGAAAATCAGCATTTGAATGCAATAACATATACCAGTATAAATGTTCATTGATACTTCAGTATAAAAAAATTCCTTGACATAAGAATGCCAACAGTCACTCACCTCTCACTGCGTCTTGCACGCTAATGACAACCAAACACTATCAACTCCCTACTAGTAATCCACCAGAACTTCCCCTTCCACCTCTGGAAGTTCACAACCCTAATATCCTTAGGTTCTTCCACAGCTCTCTTGGCTGCTACACCACCTCTACAGAAGCACGTGACACTCCTCTTCACTGCTGCTTCTCCTCACAGCTCGAGGTCCTCTGCTCCACTACCTTGGAGTCTCATCAGCTACATCATCTGCTGGCTTCGAAGTTCTCAGCAACTTCTTCCCCAAAGACAAACCTGCAACCCATCGACGTTCCAATAAAATGTTCCCCTTTAACACATAAACAAAAATAACCACACAATATGCTTGCCTCAAACCTCTATCTGTCCTCTACATACAGTGAGAGTGGACTCCCCCGTTTTGGGCGGGTCCATACTCCACCTCGCCTGGCGGCGGCGTCCTCACTCGCTGGGAGGGTCTTCCTCCATCCGGAGCCAGGCTCCCTCAGTCGTCCGCCAGAGCTCAGAGAGGACGGACGTCGCTCCGTGCTCCTCCCTCTTCACTCTCCTATCTCAGGCCTTCTGCCTTATTAAAACATGTCTAACCTATAAATAAACATCGCTACTGTCGCTGGGCACACGACCAACTACAAACAATCACTATGAACTGGCGTTTATCGTGCTTACCACAGATTAATTGGTCGAGGGCGCTTTCCCTCTGACGGCGTCTGGTCAGGGCGCTCCCACGGCCCACAATAATGCCTCCGGGCGGCTTAATATTCACTAATTATCGTCCACGACTTGAGACCACACGTCCCCAGCTCGATTCCACAGCTGGCACGTCTGCACACTTCTCTTTTCTTAGAGATATATCACTAGGGGTTCCCTTCTGACGGGAGCTCAACGGAGCGCGGCTTCCCCCTGCGATGTCTGGCACTCAAGTGAGGTCAAGGTCCTCCGGAAGCGAGCCTCACGCCTCCAGCAAAGTGTCCACATCTCCTAGCCAGTCATTTATCTATTTCCTTACTTACTGCCCATAATCTTAAATTGTTTTACATATCCAACCAGCCATTTTCATATGGGTTATCACCTCAATATTTGCTAGACCTTCTAGTTAGGTCAGGCTTGCTGAATAACTCTCAAGAAGGGAGACTCGTTTCTCCTGCAGGCTGAGATCATAACACTGGGCACTCCAACCCCAGCCTGGAGTATGCTGCCCTAGCATGGAACCCCAGCCTGGAGTATGCTGCCCTAGCATGGAACCCCAGCCTGGAGTATGCTGCCCAAGCAAGGAACCCCAGCCTGGAGTATGCTGCCCAAGCAAGGAACCCCAGCCTGGAGTATGCTGCCCAAGCAAGGAACCCCAGCCTGGAGTATGCTGCCCTAGCATGGAACCCCAGCCTGGAGTATGCTGCCCAAGCAAGGAACCCCAGCCTGGAGTATGCTGCCCAAGCAAGGAACCCCAGCCTGGAGTATGCTGCCCAAGCAAGGAACCCCAGCCTGGAGTATGCTGCCCCAGCAAGGAACCCCAGCCTGGAGTATGCTGCCCCAGCAAGGAACCCCAGCCTGGAGTATGCTGTCCCAGCAAGGAACCCCAGCCTGGAGTATGCTGTCCCAGCAAGGAACCCCAGCCTGGAGTATGCTGTCCCAGCAAGGAACCCCAGCCTGGAGTATGCTGTCCCAGCAAGGAACCCCAGCCTGGAGTATGCTGTCCCAGCAAGGAACCCCAGCCTGGAGTATGCTGTCCCAGCAAGGAACCCCAGCCTGGAGTATGCTGTCCCAGCAAGGAACCCCAGCCTGGAGTATGCTGTCCCAGCAAGGAACCCCAGCCTGGAGTATGCTGTCCCAGCAAGGAACCCCAGCCTGGAGTATGCTGTCCCAGCAAGGAACCCCAGCCTGGAGTATGCTGTCCCAGCAAGGAACCCCAGCCTGGAGTATGCTGTCCCAGCAAGGAACCCCAGCCTGGAGTATGCTGTCCCAGCAAGGAACCCCAGCCTGGAGTATGCTGCCCCAGCAAGGAACCCCAGCCTGGAGTATGCTGTCCCAGCAAGGAACCCCAGCCTGGAGTATGCTGCCCCAGCAAGGAACCCCAGCCTGGAGTATGCTGTCCCAGCAAGGAACCCCAGCCTGGAGTATGCTGTCCCAGCAAGGAACCCCAGCCTGGAGTATGCTGTCCCAGCAAGGAACCCCAGCCTGGAGTATGCTGTCCCAGCAAGGAACCCCAGCCTGGAGTATGCTGTCCCAGCAAGGAACCCCAGCCTGGAGTATGCTGTCCCAGCAAGGAACCCCAGCCTGGAGTATGCTGTCCCAGCAAGGAACCCCAGCCTGGAGTATGCTGTCCCAGCAAGGAACCCCAGCCTGGAGTATGCTGTCCCAGCAAGGAACCCCAGCCTGGAGTATGCTGTCCCAGCAAGGAACCCCAGCCTGGAGTATGCTGTCCCAGCAAGGAACCCCAGCCTGGAGTATGCTGTCCCAGCAAGGAACCCCAGCCTGGAGTATGCTGTCCCAGCAAGGAACCCCAGCCTGGAGTATGCTGTCCCAGCAAGGAACCCCAGCCTGGAGTATGCTGTCCCAGCAAGGAACCCCAGCCTGGAGTATGCTGTCCCAGCAAGGAACCCCAGCCTGGAGTATGCTGTCCCAGCAAGGAACCCCAGCCTGGAGTATGCTGTCCCAGCAAGGAACCCCAGCCTGGAGTATGCTGTCCCAGCAAGGAACCCCAGCCTGGAGTATGCTGTCCCAGCAAGGAACCCCAGCCTGGAGTATGCTGTCCCAGCAAGGAACCCCAGCCTGGAGTATGCTGTCCCAGCAAGGAACCCCAGCCTAAAAACACACTACGACAAAGTAGGAGAAGTCCAGAAGTTACAACAAGACTCATTCCTGAAATGCGAAGACTTAACCTATAAGGAAAGCCGATGGTATCTGAAGTTAATCAGCTCTCAAGAGACCGTATCGATAACACATGTTAACGACATGAAAGATTCTCAGGGGACAGTATAAGGAGAATCAGGAGGGCATGTCTAATGTAAGGTAGGATGGAGTAAAGAGACAAGGCTCACAAGCTTAAGGCGCAGAAGAGTCACAAAGACTATAAAGTTTCTACAGTAGATGCGACAGGCAGAAGTGGCGGGAGTTATTGCATTAAACAACCAACTGCTGGCCTGGTGGGACTAATGACCTAATGCTCAATTTTGTAAGAACCAATCGTATTGTCGTTTGCCTTTCCATTGGAGATTTTCGGCGCCGCGCAGAGGGGAAACCTGCTGCTTGGGTAACAGCTTCTCCGTATCAACCTACCCTGGCTTTGCGCCCGGGAGAAGCCACTCCAGACCGACAACCAGAGCGCAACTCCATAGTCTCCTGAGACTGAAGGATGCCTACTATTTAGTAAAGCTCGATGATGGGTACATTCTCCGCCTCATAACTAGCATCTGCCAGTTTCTCGGTCACAGACATGCATAATTAAACTTCACTTAAGACTGATGACAAAAATATTTTACAATTTCTAGCGAGGTAAATCCCTAGGCAGACACTGTGCCGCGAGACTCGTTGATGCATAGCTCCTCGCTGATGACATTTGAAGCCCCTGTGACAAAGTGAAGCAAGGAGCCACAGCTCAAACCGTACAAGCGCCGGCCGAGGGGAGGGCCCGTAGACCATGCTTCACGGGAATACCCGAACATTAATCAACGAATTAAAGTTGACATTCTGAATCCAGGAGCGTGAGCCGGGTGCGTGGTGAGGGTCATGTGATATTGAGAGCAGTATTATGCCGGTGATCTGGGTTTACCTGAGCGGTGAGGGATCGAGGGTTGGGGGTGGGGGGGGGGGGGAGGAACATACGTTAGCGGCGCCAGAGAGAATTGAATTTAATTAATGGAAGGAATATGAAGCCGAGTAAAACTATGTTATTTGTGGGGATACTGGGCACGTGGGGACACAGGGCGCGTGGTGACACTGAGCGCATGGGTACACTGGCCGCTTGGGGACACTGGCCCCGTGGGGACATTGGGCGCGTGGTGACACAGGCCGCGTGGGGACACTGGGCGCGTGGTGACACTGAGCGCATGGGTACACTGGCCGCTTGGGGACACTGGCCCCGTGGGGACATTGGGCGCGTGGGGACATTGGGCGCGTGGGGACACAGGGCGCGTGGTGACACAGGGCGCGTGGGGACACTGGCCGCGTGAGGACACAGGGCGCGTGGTGACACAGGGCGCGTGGGGACACTGGCCGCGTGGGGACACAGGGCGCGTGGTGACACAGGGCGCGTGGGGACGCTGGGCGCGTGGGGACACTGGGCGCGTGGGGACGCTGGGCGCGTGGGGACACTGGGCGCGTGGGGACGCTGGGCGCGTGGGGACACTGGGCGCGTGGGGACACAGGGCGCGTGGTGACACAGGGCGCGTGGGGACACTGGCCGCGTGAGGACACAGGGCGCGTGGTGACACAGGGCGCGTGGGGACACTGGCCGCGTGGGGACACAGGGCGCGTGGTGACATAGGGCGCGTGGGGACACTGGGCGCGTGGGGACATTGGGCGCGTGGGGACACAGGGCGCGTGGGGACACTGGCCGCGTGAGGACACAGGGCGCGTGGTGACACAGGGCGCGTGGGGACACCTGCCGCGTGGGGACACAGGGCGCGTGGGGACACTGGGCGCGTGGGGACGCTGGGCGCGTGGTGACACAGGGCGCGTGGGGACACTGGGCGCGTGGGGACGCTGGGCGCGTGGGGACGCTGGGCGCGTGGGGACGCTGGGCGCGTGGGGACGCTGGGCGCGTGGGGACACAGGGCGCGTGGGGACACTGGCCGCGTGGGGACGCTGGGCGCGTGGGGACACAGGGCGCGTGGGGACACTGGCCGCGTGGGGACACAGGGCGCGTGGGGACACTGGGCGCGTGGGGACACTGGCCGTGTGGGGACGCTGGCCGCGTGGGGACACAGGGCGCGTGGGGACACAGGGCGCGTGGGGACACTGGGCGCGTGGGGACACAGGGCGCGTGGGGACACTGGCCGCGTGGGGACGCTGGGCGCGTGGGGACACTGGCCGCGTGGGGACACAGGGCGCGTGGGGACACTGGGCGCGTGGGGACACTGGCCGCGTGGGGACGCTGGGCGCGTGGGGACACAGGGCGCGTGGGGACACAGGGCGCGTGGTGACACAGGGCGCGTGGGGACACAAGGCGCGTGGGGACACTGGGCGCGTGGGGACACTGGGCGCGTGGGGACACAGGGCGCGTGGGGACGCTGGGCGCGTGGGGACACAGGGCGCGTGGGGACACTGGGCGCGTGGGGACGCTGGGCGCCTGGGGACGCTGGGCGCGTGGGGACACTGGGCGCGTGGGGACGCTGGGCGCGTGGGGACGCTGGGCGCGTGGGGACACTGGCCGCGTGGGGACACTGGGCGCGTGGGGAGACTGGGCGCGTGGGGACACTGGGCGCGTGGGGACGCTGGGCGCGTGGGGACACTGGGCGCGTGGGGACGCTGGGCGCGTGGGGACGCTGGGCGCGTGGGGACGCTGGGCGCGTGGGGACACTGGCCGGGTGGGGACACTGGCCGCGTGGGGACACTGGGCGCGTGGGGACACTGGGCGCGTGGGGACGCTGGGCGCGTGGGGACACTGGGCGCGTGGGGACGCTGGTCGCGTGGGGACGCTGGGCGCGTGGGGACGCTGGGCGCGTGGGGACGCTGGGCGCGTGGGGACGCTGGGCGCGTGGGGACACTGGGCGCGTGGAGACGCTGGGCGCGTGGGGACGCTGGGCGCGTGGGGACGCTGGGCGCGTGGGGACGCTGGGCGCGTGGGGACGCTGGGCGCGTGGGGACGCTGGGCGCGTGGGGACACTGGCCGCGTGGGGACACTGGCCGCGTGGGGACACTGGCCGCGTGGGGACACTGGCCGCGTGGGGACACTGGGCGCGTGGGGACACTGGGCGCGTGGGGGACGCTGGGCGCGTGGGGACGCTGGGCGCGTGGGGACGCTGGGCGCGTGGGGACGCTGGGCGCGTGGGGATGCTGGGCGCGTGGGGACGCTGGGCGCGTGGGGACGCTGGGCGCGTGGGGACACTGGGCGCGTGGGGACACTGGGCGCGTGGGGACGCTGGGCGCGTGGGGACGCTGGGCGCGTGGGGACGCTGGGCGCGTGGGGACGCTGGGCGCGTGGGGACGCTGGGCGCGTGGGGACACTGGGCGCGTGGAGACGCTGGGCGCGTGGGGACGCTGGGCGCGTGGGGACGCTGGGCGCGTGGGGACGCTGGGCGCGTGGGGACGCTGGGCGCGTGGGGACGCTGGGCGCGTGGGGACACTGGCCGCGTGGGGACACTGGCCGCGTGGGGACACTGGCCGCGTGGGGACACTGGCCGCGTGGGGACACTGGGCGCGTGGGGACACTGGGCGCGTGGGGGACGCTGGGCGCGTGGGGACGCTGGGCGCGTGGGGACGCTGGGCGCGTGGGGACGCTGGGCGCGTGGGGACGCTGGGCGCGTGGGGACACTGGGCGCGTGGGGACGCTGGGCGCGTGGGGACGCTGGGCGCGTGGGGACGCTGGGCGCGTGGGGACGCTGGGCGCGTGGGGACGCTGGGCGCGTGGAGACGCTGGGCGCGTTGGGACGCTGGGCGCGTGGGGACGCTGGCCGCGTGGGGACACTGGCCGCGTGGGGACGCTGGGCGCGTGGGGACGCTGGGCGCGTGAGGACACTGGGCGCGTGGGGACGCTGGGCGCGTGGGGACGCTGGGCGCGTGGGGACGCTGGGCGCGTGGGGACGCTGGGCGCGTGGGGACGCTGGGCGCGTGGGGACGCTGGGCGCGTGGGGACGCTGGGCGCGTGGGGACACTGGGCGCGTGGAGACGCTGGGCGCGTGGGGACGCTGGGCGCGTGGGGACGCTGGGCGCGTGGGGACGCTGGGCGCGTGGGGACGCTGGGCGCGTGGGGACACTGGCCGCGTGGGGACACTGGCCGCGTGGGGACACTGGCCGCGTGGGGACACTGGCCGCGTGGGGACACTGGGCGCGTGGGGACGCTGGGCGCGTGGGGACGCTGGGCGCGTGGGGACGCTGGCCGCGTGGGGACACTGGCCGCGTGGGGACACTGGCCGCGTGGGGACACTGGCCGCGTGGGGACACTGGGCGCGTGGGGACACTGGGCGCGTGGGGGACGCTGGGCGCGTGGGGACGCTGGGCGCGTGGGGACGCTGGGCGCGTGGGGACGCTGGGCGCGTGGGGACGCTGGGCGCGTGGGGACACTGGGCGCGTGGGGACACTGGGCGCGTGGGGACGCTGGGCGCGTGGGGACGCTGGGCGCGTGGGGACGCTGGGCGCGTGGGGACGCTGGGCGCGTGGGGACACTGGGCGCGTGGGGACGCTGGGCGCGTGGGGACACTGGGCGCGTGGGGACGCTGGGCGCGTGGGGACGCTGGGCGCGTGGGGACACTGGGCGCGTGGGGACGCTGGGCGCGTGGGGACACTGGGCGCGTGGGGACGCTGGGCGCGTGGGGACACTGGGCGCGTGGGGACGCTGGGCGCGTGGGGACGCTGGGCGCGTGGGGACACTGGGCGCGTGGGGACGCTGGGCGCGTGGGGACACTGGGCGCGTGGGGACGCTGGGCGCGTGGGGACGCTGGGCGCGTGGGGACGCTGGGCGCGTGGGGACACTGGGCGCGTGGGGACGCTTGGCGCGAGGGGACACTGGGCGCGTGGGGACGCTGGGCGCGTGGGGACACTGGGCGCGTGGGGACGCTGGGCGCGTGGGGACACTGGGCGCGTGGGGACGCTGGGCGCGTGGGGACGCTGGGCGCGTGGGGACGCTGGGCGCGTGGGGGACGCTGGGCGCGTGGGGACGCTGGGCGCGTGGGGACGCTGGGCGCGTGGGGACGCTGGGCGCGTGGGGACACTGGCCGCGTGGGGACACTGGCCGCGTGGGGACACTGGCCGCGTGGGGACACTGGGCGCGTGGGGACACTGGCCGCGTGGGGGACGCTGGGCGCGTGGGGACGCTGGGCGCGTGGGGACGCTGGGCGCGTGGGGACGCTGGGCGCGTGGGGACACTGGGCGCGTGGGGACACTGGGCGCGTGGGGACGCTGGGCGCGTGGGGACGCTGGGCGCCTGGGGACGCTGGGCGCGTGGGGACGCTGATCGCGTGGGGACGCTGGGCGCGTGGGGACGCTGGGCGCGTGGGGACGCTGGGCGCGTGGGGACGCTGGGCGCGTGGGGACACTGGGCGCGTGGGGACACTGGGCGCGTGGGGACACTGGGCGCGTGGGGACACTGGGCGCGTGGGGACACTGGGCGCGTGGGGACGCTGGGCGCGTGGGGACGCTGGGCGCGTGGGGACGCTGGGCGCGTGGGGACGCTGGGCGCGTGGGGACGCTGGGCGCGTGGGGACGCTGGGCGCGTGGGGACACTGGCCGGGTGGGGACACTGGCCGCGTGGGGACACTGGGCGCGTGGGGACGCTGGGCGCGTGGGGACGCTGGGCGCGTGGGGACACTGGGCGCGTGGGGACGCTGGTCGCGTGGGGGACGCTGGGCGCGTGGGGACGCTGGGCGCGTGGGGACGCTGGGCGCGTGGGGACGCTGGGCGCGTGGGGACACTGGGCGCGTGGGAGACGCTGGGCGCGTGGGGACGCTGGGCGCGTGGGGACGCTGGGCGCGTGGGGACGCTGGGCGCGTGGGGACGCTGGGCGCGTGGGGACGCTGGGCGCGTGGGGACACTGGCCGCGTGGGGACACTGGCCGCGTGGGGACACTGGCCGCGTGGGGACACTGGCCGCGTGGGGACACTGGCCGCGTGGGGACACTGGGCGCGTGGGGACACTGGGCGCGTGGGGACGCTGGGCGCGTGGGGACGCTGGGCGCGTGGGGACGCTGGGCGCGTGGGGACGCTGGGCGCGTGGGGATGCTGGGCGCGTGGGGACGCTGGGCGCGTGGGGACGCTGGGCGCGTGGGGACACTGGGCGCGTGGGGACACTGGGCGCGTGGGGACGCTGGGCGCGTGGGGACGCTGGGCGCGTGGGGACGCTGGGCGCGTGGGGACGCTGGGCGCGTGGGGACACTGGGCGCGTGGAGACGCTGGGCGCGTGGGGACGCTGGGCGCGTGGGGACGCTGGGCGCGTGGGGACGCTGGGCGCGTGGGGACGCTGGGCGCGTGGGGACGCTGGGCGCGTGGGGACACTGGCCGCGTGGGGACACTGGCCGCGTGGGGGACACTGGCCGCGTGGGGACACTGGGCCGCGTGGGGACACTGGGCGCGTGGGGACACTGGGCGCGTGGGGGACGCTGGGCGCGTGGGGACGCTGGGCGCGTGGGGACGCTGGGCGCGTGGGGACGCTGGGCGCGTGGGGACGCTGGGCGCGTGGGGACACTGGGCGCGTGGGGACGCTGGGCGCGTGGGGACGCTGGGCGCGTGGGGACGCTGGGCGCGTGGGGACGCTGGGCGCGTGGGGACGCTGGGCGCGTGGAGACGCTGGGCTGCGTTGGGACGCTGGGCGCGTGGGGACGCTGGCCGCGTGGGGACACTGGCCGCGTGGGGACGCTGGGCGCGTCGGGGACGCTGGGCGCGTGAGGACACTGGGCGCGTGGGGACGCTGGGCGCGTGGGGACGCTGGGCGCGTGGGGGACGCTGGGCGCGTGGGGACGCTGGGCGCGTGGGGACGCCTGGGCGCGTGGGGACGCTGGGCGCGTGGGGACGCTGGGCGCGTGGGGACACTGGGCGCGTGGAGACGCTGGGCGCGTGGGGACGCTGGGCGCGTGGGGACGCTGGGCGCGTGGGGACGCTGGGCGCGTGGGGACGCTGGGCGCGTGGGGACACTGGCCGCGGGGGGACACTGGCACGCGTGGGGACACTGGCCGGCGTGGGGACACTGGCCGCGTGGGGACACTGGGCGCGTGGGGACGCTGGGCGCGTGGGGACGCTGGGCGCGTGGGGACGCTGGCCGCGTGGGGACACTGGCCGCGTGGGGACACTGGCCGCGTGGGGACACTGGCCGCGTGGGGACACTGGGCGCGTGGGGACACTGGGCGCGTGGGGGACGCTGGGCGCGTGGGGACGCTGGGCGCGTGGGGACGCTGGGCGCGTGGGGACGCTGGGCGCGTGGGGACGCTGGGCGCGTGGGGACACTGAGCGCGTGGGGACACTGGGCGCGTGGGGACGCTGGGCGCGTGGGGACGCTGGGCGCGTGGGGACGCTGGGCGCGTGGGGACGCTGGGCGCGTGGGGACACTGGGCGCGTGGGGACGCTGGGCGCGTGGGGACACTGGGCGCGTGGGGACGCTGGGCGCGTGGGGACGCTGGGCGCGTGGGGACACTGGGCGCGGGGACGCTGGGCGCGTGGGGACACTGGGCGCGTGGGGACGCTGGGCGCGTGGGGACACTGGGCGCGTGGGGACGCTGGGCGCGTGGGGGACGCTGGCGCGTGGGGACGCTGGGCGCGTGGGGACGCTGGGCGCGTGGGGACGCTGGGCGCGTGGGGACGCTGGGCGCGTGGGGACACTGGCCGCGTGGGGACACTGGCCGCGTGGGGACACTGGCCGCGTGGGGACACTGGGCGCGTGGGGACACTGGGCGCGTGGGGGACGCTGGGCGCGTGGGGACGCTGGGCGCGTGGGGACGCTGGGCGCGTGGGGACGCTGGGCGCGTGGGGACACTGGGCGCGTGGGGACACTGGGCGCGTGGGGACGCTGGGCGCGTGGGGACGCTGGGCGCGTGGGGACGCTGGGCGCGTGGGGACGCTGGCCGCGTGGGGACGCTGGCCGCGTGGGGACACTGGCCGCGTGGGGACGCTGGCCGCGTGGGGACGCTGGGCGCGTGGGGACGCTGGGCGCGTGGGGACACTGGGCGCGTGGGGACGCTGGGCGCGTGGGGACGCTGGGCGCGTGGGGACGCTGGGCGCGTGGGGACGCTGGGCGCGTGGGGACGCTGGGCGCGTGGGGACACTGGGCGCGTGGGGACGCTGGGCGCGTGGGGACACTGGGCGCGTGGGGACGCTGGGCGCGTGGGGACACTGGGCGCGTGGGGACGCTGGGCGCGTGGGGACACTGGGCGCGTGGGGACGCTGGGCGCGTGGGGACACTGGGCGCGTGGGGACGCTGGGCGCGTGGGGGACGCTGGGCGCGTGGGGACGCTGGGCGCGTGGGGACGCTGGGCGCGTGGGGACGCTGGGCGCGTGGGGACGCTGGGCGCGTGGGGACACTGGCGCGTGGGGACACTGGCCGCGTGGGGACACTGGCCGCGTGGGGACACTGGGCGCGTGGGGACACTGGGCGCGTGGGGGACGCTGGGCGCGTGGGGACGCTGGGCGCGTGGGGACGCTGGGCGCGTGGGGACGCTGGGCGCGTGGGGACACTGGGCGCGTGGGGACACTGGGCGCGTGGGGACGCTGGGCGCGTGGGGACAGCTGGGCGCGTGGGGACGCTGGGCGCGTGGGGACGCTGGGCGCGTGGGGACGCTGGCCGCGTGGGGACGCTGGCCGCGTGGGGACGCTGGCGCGTGGGGACGCTGGCCGCGTGGGGACGCTGGGCGCGTGGGGACGCTGGGCGCGTGGGGACGCTGGGCGCGTGGGGACGCTGGGCGCGTGGGGACACTGGGCGCGTGGGGGACACTGGGCGCGTGGGGACACTGGGCGCGTGGGGACACTGGGCGCGTGGGGACGCTGGCGCGTGGGGACGCTGGGCGCGTGGGGACGCTGGGCGCGTGGGGACGCTGGGCGCGTGGGGACGCTGGGCGCGTGGGGACGCTGGGCGCGTGGGGACGCTGGGCGCGTGGGGACACTGGCCGCGTGGGGACACTGGCCGCGTGGGGACACTGGGCGCGTGGGGACACTGGGCGCGTGGGGACGCTGGGCGCGTGGGGACACTGGGCGCGTGGGGACGCTGGTCGCGTGGGGACGCTGGGCGCGTGGGGACGCTGGGCGCGTGGGGACGCTGGGCGCGTGGGGACGCTGGGCGCGTGGGGACACTGGGGCGCGTGGAGACGCTGGGCGCGTGGGACGCTGGGCGCGTGGGGACGCTGGGCGCGTGGGACGCTGTGCGCGTGGGGACGCTGGGCGCGTGGGACACTGGCCGCGTGGGGACACTGGCCGCGTGGGGACACTGGGCGCGAGGGGGACACTGGGGCGCGTGGGGGTCGCTGGTCGCGTGGGGACGCTGGGCGCGTGGGGACGCTGGGCGCGTGGGGACGCTGGGCGCGTGGGGACGCTTGGGCGCGTGGGGACACTGGGCGCGTGGGGACACTGGGCGCGTGGGGACGCTGGGCGCGTGGGGACGCTGGGCGCGTGGGGGACGCTGGGCGCGTGGGGACGCTGGCCGCGTGGGGACGCTGGCCGCGTGGGGACGCTGGCCGCGTGGGGACGCTGGCCGCGTGGGGACGCTGGCCGCGTGGGGGACGCATGGGCGCGTGGGGACGCTGGGCGCGTGGGGACGCTGGGCGCGTGGGGACGCTGGGGCGCGTGGGGACGCCTGGGCGCGTGGGGACAGCTGGGCGCGTGGGGACGACTGGGCGCGTGGGGACGCTGGGCGCGTGGGGACGCTGGGCGCGTGGGGACGACTGGCGCGTGGGGACGCTGGGCGCGTGGGGACGCTGGGCGCGTGGGGACGCTGGGCGCGTGGGGACGCTGGGCGCGTGGGGACGCTGGGCGCGTGGGGACACTGGCCGCGTGGGGACACTGGCCGCGTGGGGACACTGGCGCGTGGGGACACTGGGCGCGTGGGGACGCTGGGCGCGTGGGGACACTGGGCGCGTGGGGACGCTGGTCGCGTGGGGACGCTGGGCGCGTGGGGACGCTGGGCGCGTGGGGACGCTGGGCGCGTGGGGACGCTGGGCGCGTGGGGACACTGGGCGCGTGGGAGACCGCTGGGCGCGTGGGGACGCTGGGCGCGTGGGGACGCTGGGCGCGTGGGGACGCTGGGCGCGTGGGGACGCTGGGCGCGTGGGACACTGGCCGCGTGGGGACACTGGCCGCGTGGGGACACTGGGCGCGAGGGGACACTGGGCGCGTGGGGGACGCTGGGCGCGTGGGGACGCTGGGCGCGTGGGGACGCTGGGCGCGTGGGGACGCTGGGCGCGTGGGGACGCTGGGCGCGTGGGGACACTGGGCGCGTGGGGACACTGGGCGCGTGGGGACGCTGGGCGCGTGGGGACGCTGGGCGCGTGGGGACGCTGGGCGCGTGGGGACGCTGGGCGCGTGGGGACGCTGGGCGCGTGGGGACGCTGGGCGCGTGGGGACGCTGGCCGCGTGGGGACACTGGCCGCGTGGGGACGCTGGGCGCGTGGGGACGCTGGGCGCGTGGGGACACTGGGCGCGTGGGGACGCTGGGCGCGTGGGGACGCTGGGCGCGTGGGGACGCTGGGCGCGTGGGGACGCTGGGCGCGTGGGGACGCTGGGCGCGTGGGGACGCTGGGCGCGTGGGGACGCTGGGCGCGTGGGGACGCTGGGCGCGTGGGGGACACTGGGCGCGTGGGACGCTGGCGCGTGGGACGCTGGGCGCGTGGGGACGCTGGGCGCGTGGGGACGCTGGCGCGTGGGGACGCTGGGCCGCGTGGGGACGCTGGGCGCGTGGGGACACTGGCCGCGTGGGGACACTGGCCGCGTGGGGACACTGGGCCGCTTGGGGACACTGGCCGCGTGGGGACACTGGGGCGCGTGGGGACCTGGGCGCGTGGGGGACGCTGGGCGCGTGGGGACGCTGGGGCCGCGTGGGGACGCTGGGCGCGTGGGGACGCTGGGCGCGTGGGGACGCTGGGCGCGTGGGGACGCTGGGCGCGTGGGGACGCTGGGCGCGTGGGGACGCTGGGCGCGTGGGGACGCTGGGCGCGTGGGGACGCTGGCCGCGTGGGGACACTGGCCGCGTGGGGACGCTGGGCGCGTGGGGACGCTGGGCGCGTGGGGGACACTGGGCGCGTGGGGACGCTGGGCGCGTGGGGACGCTGGGCGCGTGGGGACGCTGGGCGCGTGGGGACGCTGGGCGCGTGGGGACGCTGGGCGCGTGGGGACGCTGGGCGCGTGGGGACGCTGGGCGCGTGGGGACGCTGGGCGCGTGGGAGACGCTGGGCGCGTGGGGACGCTGGGCCGCGTGGGGACGCTGGGCGCGTGGGGACGCTGGGCGCGTGGGGACGCTGGGCGCGTGGGACACTGGGCCGCGTGGGGACACTGGGCCGCGTGGGGACAGCTGGGCGCGTGGGGACAGCTGGCGCGGTGGGACGCTGGGCGCGTGGGGACGCTGGGCGCGTGGGGACGCTGGGCGCGTGGGGACGCTGGCGCGTGGGGACGCTGGGCGCGTGGGGACGCTGGGCGCGTGGGGACGCTGGGCGCGTGGGGACACTGGGCGCGTGGGGACGCTGGGCGCGTGGGGACGCTGGGCGCGTGGGGACGCTGGGCGCGTGGGGACGCTGGGCGCGTGGGGACGCTGGGCGCGTGGGGACGCTGGCCGCGTGGGGACACTGGGCCGCTGTGGGGACGCTGGGCGCGTGGGGACGCTGGGCGCGTGGGGACACTGGGCGCGTGGGGACACTGGCCGCGTGGGGACACTGGGCGCGTGGGGACACTGGGCGCGTGGGGGACGCTGGGCGCGTGGGGACGCTGGGCGCGTGGGGACGCTGGGCGCGTGGGGACTGCTGGGCGCGTGGGGACACTGGCCGCGTGGGGACACTGGCCGCGTGGGGACACTGGCGCGTGGGGACACTGGGCGCGTGGGGACGCTGGGCGCGTGGGGACGCTGGGCGCGTGTGGGACACTGGGCGCGTGGAGACGCTGGGCGCGTGGGGACGCTGGGGCGCGTGGGGACGCTGCGCGCGTGGGGACGCTGGGCGCGTGGGACGCTGGGCGCGTGGGGACACTGGCCGCGTGGGGGACACTGGCCGCGTGGGGACACTGGGCGCGAGGGGACACTGGAGCGCGTGGGGGACGCTGGGCGCGTGGGGACGCTGGGCGCGTTGGGGACGCTGGGCGCGTGGGGACGACTGGGCGCGTGGGACAGCTGGGCGCGTGGGGACACTGGGCCGCGTGGGGACACTGGGCGCGTGGGGACAGCTGGGCGCGTGGGGACAGCTGGGCGCGTGGGGACGCTGGGCGCGTGGGGACGCTGGGCGCGTGGGGACGCTGGGCGCGTGGGGACGCTGGGCGCGTGGGGGACGCTGGGCGCGTGGGGGACGCTGGGCCGCGTGGGGACCACTGGGCCGCGTGGGGACCCTGGGCGCGTGGGGACACTGGGCGCGTTGGGGACACTGGGCGCGTGGGGACGCTGGGCGCGTGGGGACGCTGGGCGCGTGGGGACGACTGCGCGCGTGGGGACGCTGGGCGCGTGGGGGACGCTGGGCGCGTGGGGACGACTGGGCGCGTGGGGACAGCTGGGCGCGTGGGGACAGCTGGGCGCGTGGGGACGCTGGGCGCGTGGGGACAGCTGGGCGCGTGGGGACGCTGGGCGCGTGGGGACGCTGGGCGCGTGGGGACGCTGGGCGCGTGGGGACCGCTGGGCGCGTGGGGACGCTGGGCGCGTGGGGACACTGGCCGCGTGGGGACACTGGCCGCGTGGGGACACTGGCCGCGTGGGGACACTGGCCGCGTGGGGACACTGGGCGCGTGGGGACACTGGTCGCGTGGGGGACGCTGGCGCGTGGGACGCTGGGCGCGTGGGGACGCTGGGCGCGTGGGGACGCTGGGCGCGTGGGGACGCTGGGCGAGTGGGGACACTGGGCGCGTGGGGACACTGGGCGCGTGGGGACGCTGGGCGCGTGGGGACGCTGGGCGCGTGGGGGACGCTGGGGCGCGTGGGGACGCTGGGCGCGTGGGGACGCTGGCCGCGTGGGGACACTGGCCGCGTGGGGACGCTGGGCGCGTGGGGACGCTGGGCGCGTGGGGACACTGGGCGCGTGGGGACCATGGCCGCGTGGGGACACTGGTGCGCGTGGGGACACTGGGCGCGTGGGGACGCTGGGCGCGTGGGGACGCTGGGCGCGTGGGGACGCTGGGCGCGTGGGGACGCTGGGCGCGTGGGGACGCTGGGCGCGTGGGGACACTGGGCGCGTGGGGACACTGGGCGCGTGGGGACGCTGGGCGCGTGGGGACGCTGGGCGCGTGGGGACGCTGGGCGCGTGGGGACGCTGGGCGCGTGGGGACGCTGGCCGCGTGGGGACACTGGCCGCGTGGGGACGCTGGGCGCGTGGGGACGCTGGGCGCGTGGGGACCACTGGGCGCGTGGGGACGCTGGGCGCGTGGGACGCTGGGCGCGTGGGACGCTGGGCGCGTGGGGACGCTGGGCGCGTGGGGACGCTGGGCGCGTGGGGACGCTGGGCGCGTGGGGACGCTGGGCGCGTGGGGACGCTGGGCGCGTGGGGACACTGGGCGCGTGGGGACACTGGGCGCGTGGGGACGCTGGGCGCGTGGGGACGCTGGGCGCGTGGGGACGCTGGGCGCGTGGGGACGCTGGGCGCGTGGGGACGCTGGGCGCGTGGGGACACAGGAGCGCTGGGGGACACTGGGCGCGTGGTGACACTGGGCCGCGTGGGGACGCTGGGCGCGTAGGGACACTGGGCGCGTCGGGACACAGGGCACGTGGGGGACACAGGGCGCGTGGGGACACAGGGCGCGTGGGGGACGCTGGGCGCGTGGGGACACAGGGCGCCGTGGGGACGCTGGGCGCGTTGGGACACTGGCCGCGTGGGGACGCTGGCCGCGTGGGGGACGCTGGGCGCGTGGGGACGCTGGGCGCGTGGGACACAGGGCGCGTGGGGACACAGGGCGCGTGGGGACACAGGGCGCGTGGGGCCACAGGGCGCGTGAGGACACAGTGGCGCGTGGGGAACACGGGCGCGTGGAGGACACTGGGCGCATGGGGACACTGGGCGCGTGGGACACAGGGCGCGTGGTGACACAGGGCGCGTCGGGACACAGGGCGCGTGGGGACACAGGGCGCGTGGGGACACTGGGCGCGTTGGGACACAGGGCGTGTGCTGACACAGGGCGCGTGGGGGACACTGGGCGCGTGGTGACACAGGCCGCGTGGGGACACTGGGCGCGTGGGGACACTGGGCGCGTGGGGACACAGGGCGCGTGGGGACACAGGGCGCGTGGGGACACAGGGCACGTGGGGACGCTGGGCGCGTGGGGACGCTGGTCGCGTGGGGACGCTGGGCGCGTGGGGACGCTGGGCGCGTGGGGACGCTGGGCGCGTGGGGACACTGGCCGCGTGGGGACACTGGCCGCGTGGGGACACTGGCCGCGTGGGGACACTGGCCGCGTGGGGACACTGGGCGCGTGGGGGACGCTGGGCGCGTGGGGGACGCTGGGCGCGTGGGGACGCTGGGCGCGTGGGGACGCTGGGCGCGTGGGGGACGCTGGCGCGTGGGGACGCTGGGCGCGTGGGGACGCTGGGCGCGTGGGGACGCTGGGCGCGTGGGGACACTGGGCGCGTGGGGACGCTGGGCGCGTGGGGACGCTGGGCGCGTGGGGACGCTGGGCGCGTGGGGACGCTGGGCGCGTGGGGACACTGGGCGCGTGGGGACGCTGGGCGCGTGGGGACACTGGGCGCGTGGGGACGCTGGGCGCGTGGGGACGCTGGGCGCGTGGGGACGCTGGGCGCGTGGGGACGCTGGGCGCGTGGGGACGCTGGGCGCGTGGGGACCACTGGCCGCGTGGGGACACTGGCCGCGTGGGGACACTGGCCGCGTGGGGACACTGGCCGCGTGGGGACACTGGGCGCGTGGGGACACTGGGCGCGTGGGGGACGCTGGGCGCGTGGGGACACAGGGCGCGTGGTGACACAGGGCGCGTCGGGACACAGGGCGCGTGGGGACACAGGGCGCGTGGGGACACTGGGCGCGTTGGGACACAGGGCGTGTGCTGACACAGGGCGCGTGGGGACACTGGGCGCGTGGTGACACAGGCCGCGTGGGGACACTGGGCGCGTGGGGACACTGGGCGCGTGGGGACACAGGGCGCGTGGGGACACAGGGCGCGTGGGGACACAGGGCACGTGGGGACGCTGGGCGCGTGGGGACGCTGGGCGCGTGGGGACGCTGGCCGCGTTGGGGACACTGGCCCGCGTGGGGACGCTGGGCGCGTGGGGACGCTGGGCGCGTGGGGACGCTGGGCGCGTGGGGACGCTGGGCGCGTGGGGACACTGGCCGCGTGGGGACACTGGCCGCGTGGGACACTGGGCGCGTGGGGACACTGGGCGCGTGGGGACGCTGGGCGCGTGGGGACACTGGGCGCGTGGGGACGCTGGTCGCGTGGGGACGCTGGGCGCGTGGGGACGCTGGGGCGCGTGGGGACGCTGGGCGCGTGGGGACGCTGGGCGCGTGGGGACACTGGGCGCGTGGAGACGCTGGGCGCGTGGGGACGCTGGGCGCGTGGGGACGCTGGGCGCGTGGGGACGCTGGGCGCGTGGGGACGCTGGGCGCGTGGGACACTGGCCGCGTGGGGACACTGGCCGCGTGGGGACACTGGGCGCGAGGGGACACTGGGCGCGTGGGGGACGCTGGGCGCGTGGGGACGCTGGGCGCGTGGGGACGCTGGGCGCGTGGGGACGCTGGGCGCGTGGGGACGCTGGGCGCGTGGGGACACTGGGCGCGTGGGGACACTGGGCGCGTGGGGACGCTGGGCGCGTGGGGACGCTGGGCGCGTGGGGACGCTGGGCGCGTGGGGACGCTGGGCGCGTGGGGACGCTGGGCGCGTGGGGACGCTGGGCGCGTGGGGACGCTGGCCGCGTGGGGACACTGGGCCGCGTGGGGACGCTGGGCGCGTGGGGGACGCTGGGCGCGTGGGGACACTGGGCGCGTGGGGACGCTGGGCGCGTGGGGACGCTGGGCGCGTGGGGACGCTGGGCGCGTGGGGACGCTGGGCGCGTGGGGACGCTGGGCGCGTGGGGACGCTGGGCGCGTGGGGACGCTGGGCGCGTGGGGACGCTGGGCGCGTGGGGACACTGGGCGCGTGGAGACGCTGGGCGCGTGGGGACGCTGGGCGCGTGGGGACGCTGGGCGGCGTGGGGACGACTGGGCGCGTGGGGACGCTGGGCGCGTGGGGACGCTGGGCGCGTGGGGGACACTGGCCGCGTGGGGACACTGGCCGCGTGGGGACACTGGCCGCGTGGGGGACACTGGCCGCGTGGGGACACTAGGGCGCGTGGGGACACTGGGCGCGTGGGGGACGCTGGGCGCGTGGGGACGCTGGGCGCGTGGGGACGCTGGGCGCGTGGGGACGCTGGGCGCGTGGGGACGCTGGGCGCGTGGGGACGCTGGGCGCGTGGGTACGCTGGGCGCGTGGGGACGCTGGGCGCGTGGGGAGACGCTGGGCGCGTGGGGACGACTGGGCCGCGTGGGGACGCTGGCCGCGTGGGGAACACTGGCCGCGTGGGGGACGCTGGGGCGCGTGGGGACGCTGGGCGCGTGGGGACACTGGGCGCGTGGGGACGCTGGGCGCGTGGGGACGCTGGGCGCGTGGGGACGCTGGGCGCGTGGGGACGCTGGGCGCGTGGGGACGCTGGGCGCGTGGGGACGCTGGGCGCGTGGGGACGCTGGGCGCGTGGGGACGACTGGGCGCGTGGAGAACGCTGGGCGCGTGGGGACGCTGGGCGCGTGGGGGACGCTGGGCGCGTGGGGACGCTGGGCGCGTGGGGACGCTGGGCGCGTGGGGACACTGGCCGCGTGGGGACACTGGCCGCGTGGGGACACTGGCCGCGTGGGGGACACTGGCGCGCGTGGGGACACTGGGCGCGTGGGGACACTGGCGCGTGGGGGACGCTGGGCGCGTGGGGACGATGGGCGCGTTGGACGCTGGGCGCGTGGGGACGCTGGGCGCGTGGGGACGCTGGGCGCGTGGGGACACTGGGCGCGTGGGGACACGGGGCGCGTGGGGACGCTGGGCGCGTGGGGACGCTGGGCGCGTGGGGACGCTGGGGCGTGGGGACGCTGGGCGCGTGGGGACGCTGGCCGCGTGGGGACACTGGCGCGTGGGGACGCTGGGCGCGTGGGGACGCTGGGCCGCGTGGGGACACTGGGCGCGTGGGACACTGGCCGCGTGGGGACACTGGGCGCGTGGGGACACTGGGCGCGTGGGGGACGCTGGCGCGTGGGGACGCGGGGCGCGTGGGGGACGCTGGGCGCGTGGGGACGCTGGGCGCGTGGGGACACTGGCGCGTGGGGACACTGGCCGCGTGGGGGACACTGGGCGCGTGGGGACACTGGGCGCGTGGGGACGCTGGGCGCGTGGGGACGCTGGGCGCGTGGGGACACTGGGCGCGTGGAGACGCTGGGCGCGTGGGGACGCTGGGCGCGTCGTGGGGACGCTGGGCGCGTGGGGACGCTGGGCGCGGTGGGGACGCTGGGCGCGTGGGACACTGGCCGCGTGGGGACACTGGCCGCGTGGGGACACTGGGCGCGAGGGGACACTGGGCGCGTGGGGACGCTGGGCGCGTGGGGACGCTGGGCGCGTGGGGACGCTGGGCGCGTGGGGACGCTGGGCGCGTGGGGACGCTGGGCGCGGTGGGGACACTGGGCGCGTGGGGACACTGGGCGCGTGGGGACGCTGGCGCGCGGGGACGCTGGGCGCGTGGGGACGCTGGGCGCGTGGGGACGCTGGGGCGTGGGGACGCTGGCGCGTGGTGGGGACGCTGGGCGCGTGGGGACGCTGGTGCGCGCGTGGGGACGCTGGGCGCGTGGGGACACGCTGGCGCGTGGGGACACTGGCCGCGTGGGACGCTGGGGCAGCGGGGGGGACGCTGGGGGCGCGTGGGGACGCTGGGCGCGTGGGGACGCTGGGCGCGTGGGGACGCTGGGCGCGTGGGGGACGCTGGGCGCGTGGGGACGCTGGGCGCGTGGGGACGCTGGGCGCGTGGGGACGCTGGGCGCGTGGGACGCTGGGCGCGTGTGGGACGCTGGGCGCGTGGGGACGCTGGCGCGTGGGGACGCTGGGCGCGTGGGGACGCTGGGCGCGTGGGGACGCTGGGCGCGTGGGGACGCTGGGCGCGTGGGGACGCTGGGCGCGTGGGACGCTGGGCGCGTGGGGACACTGGCCGCGTGGGGACACTGGCCGCGTGGGGACACTGGCCGCGGGGGACAGCTGGCCGCGTGGGGACACTGGGCGCGTGGGACACTGGGCGCGTGGGGGACGCTGGGCGCGTGGGGACGCTGGGCTGCGTGGGGGGACGCTGGGCGCGTGGGGGACGCTGGGCGCGTGGGGACGCTGGGGCCGAGTGGGGGACGCTGGGCGCTGTGGGGACAGCTGGGCGCGTAGGGGACGCTGGGCGGCGTTGGGGGACGCTGGGCGCAGTGGTGGACACTGGGCGCGTGGGTGACACTGGGCGCCGTGGGGACACTGGCCGCGTGGGACACTGGCGGCGACGATGTGGACACTGGGCGCGGTGGGGGACGCTGGGCGCGTGGGGGACGACTGGGCGCGTGGGGGACAGCTGGCCGCGGGTGGGGACAGCTGGGCGCGTGGGGACACGGGGCGCGTGGGGACACTGGGCGCGTGGGGACACTGGGCCGCGTAGTGGGACGCTGGGCCGCGTGGGGACCGCTGGGCGGGGGGACGCTGGGCGCGTGGGGACGCTGGGCGCGTGGGGACGCTGGGCGCGTGGGGACGCTGGGCCGCGTGGGGACACTGGGCGCGTGGGGACGCTGGCGCGTGGGGACAACTGGCCGCTCGTGGGGACACTGGCTCGCGTGGGGGACACTGGCGCGTGGGGACACTGGGCGCGTGGGGGACACTGGCGCGTGGGGACGCTGGGCGCGTGGGGACGCTGGGCGCGTGGGGACGCTGGGCGCGTGGGGACGCTGGGCGCGTGGGGGACGCTGGGCGCGTGGGGACGCTGGCGCGTCTTGGGGACGCTGGGCAGCGTGGGTACGCTGGCGCGTGGGGGACGCTGGGCGCGTGGGGACAATGGGGCGGTGGGGACGCTGGGCGCGTGGGACGCTGGGCGCGTGGGACGCTGGGCGCGTGGGGACGCTGGGCGCGTGGGGACGCTGGGCGCGTGGGGACACATGGGCGCGTGGGGACACTGGGCGCCGTGGTGACCACTGGGCGCGTGTGGGGACGCTGGGCGCGTAGGGACACTGGGCGCGTCGGGACACAGGGCACGTGGGACACAGGGCGCGTGGGGACACAGGGCGCGTGGGGACGCTGGGCGCGTGGGGACACAGGGCGCGTGGGGACGCTGGGCGCGTGGGACACTGGCCGCGTGGGGACGCTGGCCGCGTGGGGACGCTGGGCGCGTGGGGACGCTGGGCGCGTGGGGACACAGGGCGCGTGGGGACACGGGCGCGTGGGGACACAGGGCGGTGGGGCCAAGGGCTGTGGACACGGGCGCGTGGGGACACTGGGCGCGTGGGGACCTGGGCGCGTGGGGACACTGGGCGCGTGGGGACACAGGGCGCGTGGTGACACAGGGCGCGTCGGGACACAGGGCGCGTGGGGACACAGGGCGCGTGGGGACACTGGGCGCGTTGGGACACAGGGCGTGTGCTGACACAGGGCGCGTGGGGACACTGGGCGCGTGGTGACACAGGCCGCGTGGGGACACTGGGCGCGTGGGGACACTGGGCGCGTGGGGACACAGGGCGCGTGGGGACACAGGGCGCGTGGGGACACAGGGCACGTGGGGACGCTGGGCGCGTGGGGACGCTGGTCGCGTGGGGACGCTGGGCGCGTGGGGACGCTGGGCGCGTGGGGACGCTGGGCGCGTGGGGACACTGGCCGCGTGGGGACACTGGCCGCGTGGGGACACTGGCCGCGTGGGGACACTGGCCGCGTGGGGACACTGGGCGCGTGGGGACGCTGGGCGCGTGGGGACGCTGGGCGCGTGGGGACGAGGGCGCGTGGGGACGCTGGGCGCGTGGGGACGCTGGCCGCGTGGGGACGCTGGGCGCGTGGGACGCTGGCGCGTGGGGACGCTGGGGCCGCGGTGGGGTGTGCACTGGGCGCGTGTGGGGACGCTGGGCGCGTGGGGGACGCTGGGCGCGTGGGGACGCTGGGCGCGTGGGGACGTGCTGGCGCGTGGGGACACTGGGCGCGTGGGGACACTGGCGCGTGGGGACCTGGGCGCGTTGGGGACAGCTTGGGCGCGGTGGGACAGCTGGGCCGTGGGGGACGCTGGGCGCGTGGGGACGCCTGGGCGCGTGGGGACGCTGGGCGCGTGGGGACGCTGGGCCGCGTGGGACACTGGGCCGCGTGGGGGACACTGGGACCGCGTGGGGACAGCTGGCCGCGTGGGGAAGCTGGGCGCGTGGGGGACAGCTGGGCGCGTGGGGGACGCGGGCTCGCGTGGGGACGCTGGGCGCGTGGGGACGCTGGGCGCGGGGGGACGCTGGGCGCGTGGGGACGCTGGGCGCGTGGGGACGCTGGGCGCGGTGGGGGAGGCGGCTGGGCGCGTGGGGACGCTGGCGCGTGGGGACCTGGGCGCGTGGGGACACTGGGCGCGTGGGGACACTGGGCCGCGTGGGGACACTGGCCGCGTGGGGACACTGGGCGCGTGGGACACTGGGCGCGTGGGGGACGCTGGGCGCGTGGGGACGCTGGGCGCGTGGGACGCTGGGCGCGTGGGGACGCTGGGCGCGTGGGGACAGCTGGGCGCGTGGGGACACTGGGCGCGTGGGGACCCATGGGCGCGTGGGACGCTGGGCGCGTGGGGCCGCTGGGCGCGTGGGGACGCTGGGCGCGTGGGGACGCTGGGCGCGTGGGGGACGCTGGGCGCGTGGGGACGCTGGGCGCGTGGGACGCTGGGCGCGTGGGGACGCTGGCCGCGTGGGGACACTGGCCGCGTGGGGACGCTGGGCGCGTGGGGACACTGAGCCGCGTGGGGACACTGGCCGCGTGGGGACACTGGCCGCGTGGGGACACTGGGCGCGTGGGGGACGCTGGGCGCGTGTGGGACGCTGGGCGCGTGGGGGACGCTGGGCGAGTGGGGACGCTGGGCGCGTGGGGACGCTGGGCGCGTGGGGACGCTGGGCGCGTGGGGACGCTGGGCGCGTGGGGGACGCTGGGCGCGTGGGGACACTGGGCGCGTGGGGACGCTGGCGCGTGGGGACGCTGGGCGCGTGGGACGCTGGGCGCGTGGGGACGCTGGGCGCGTGGGGACGCTGGGCGCGTGGGGAACAGGGGCGCGTGGGGGACACTGGGGCGCGTGGTGACACTGGGCGCGTGGGGACGCTGGGCGCGTAGGGACACGGGCGCGTGGGGACACCGGGCCCGTTGGGACACATGGGCGCGTGGGGACCACAGGGCGCGTGGGGGACGGCTGGGCGAGGTGGGGGACACCAGGGGCGCGTGGGGGACGCCTGGGCGCGTGGGGAACACTGGCCGCGTGGGGACGCTGGGCGCAGGTGGGGGAACAGCTGGGTGACGCCGTGGGGACGCTGGGCGCGTGGGGGACCATGGGGCGCGTGGGGAACACATGGGCGCGTGGGGGACACATGGGGCGCGTGGGGACCACGGGGCGCGTGACGGGGAACCTGAGGGCCGCGTGGGGACACTGGGCGCGTAGGGAACACTGGGCCGCATGGGGACACTGGGCGCGTGGGGACACAGGGCGCGTGGTGACACAGGGCGCGTCGGGACACAGGGCGCGTGGGGACACAGGGCGCGTGGGGACACTGGGCGCGTTGGGACACAGGGCGTGTGCTGACACAGGGCGCGTGGGGACACTGGGCGCGTGGGACACAGGCCGCGTGGGGACACTGGGCGCGTGGGGACACTGGGCGCGTGGGGACACAGGGCGCGTGGGGACACAGGGCGCGTGGGGACACAGGGCACGTGGGGACGCTGGGCGCGTGGGGACGCTGGTCGCGTGGGGACGCTGGGCGCGTGGGGACGCTGGCGCGTGGGGAGGGGCGCGGGGGTGGGGACGCTGGCCGCGTGGGGACACTGGCCGCGTGGGACACTGGCGCGTGGGGACACTGGCCGCGTGGGGACACTGGGCGCGTGGGGGACGCTGGGCGCGTGGGGGACGCTGGGCGCGTGGGGACGCTGGGCGCGTGGGGACGCTGGGCGCGTGGGGACGCTGGGCGCGTGGGGACGCTGGGCGCGTGGGGACGCTGGGCGCGTGGGGACGCTGGGCGCGTGGGGACACTGGGCGCGTGGGGACGCTGGGCGCGTGGGGACGCTGGGCGCGTGGGGACGCTGGGCGCGTGGGGACGCTGGGCGCGTGGGGACACTGGGCGCGTGGGGACGCTGGGCGCGTGGGGACACTGGGCGCGTGGGGACGCTGGGCGCGTGGGGACGCTGGGCGCGTGGGGACGCTGGGCGCGTGGGCGGGGGACGCTGGGCGCGTGGGGACGCTGGGCGCGTGGGGACACTGGCCGCGTGGGGACACTGGCCGCGTGGGGACCACTGGCCGCGTGGGGACACTGGCCGCGTGGGGGACACTGGGGCGCGTGGGGACACTGGGCGCGTGGGGGACGCTGGGGCGCGTGGGGACGCTGGGGCTGCGTGGGCTGGGGACGCTGGGCGGCGTGGGGACGCTGGGCGCGTGGGGACGCTGGGCGCGTGGTGGACGCTGGGCGCGTGGGGACGCTGGGCGCGTGGGGACGCTGGGCGCGTGGGGACGCTGGGCGCGTGGGGACACTGGGCGCGTGGGGACACTGGCCGCGTGGGGACACTGGCCGCGTGGGGACACTGGGCGCGATGGGACACTGGGCGCGGTGGGGGACCGCTGGGCGCGTGGGGACGCTGGGCGCGTGGGGACGCTGGGGCGCGTGGGGACGCTGGGGCGCGTGGGGACGCTGGGCGCGTGGGACACTGGGCGCGTGGGGACACTGGGCGCGTGGGGACGCTGGCCGACGTGGGGACAGCTGGGGCGCGTGGGGGGACGCGGGGCGCCGTGGGGACGCTGGGCGCGTGGGGACGCTGGGCGCGTGGGGACGCTGGGGCGCGTGGGGGACGCTGGGCGCGTGGGGACGCTGGCCGCGTGGGGACACTGGCCGCGTGGGGACGCTGGGCGCGTGGGGACACTGCCCGCGTGGGGACACTGGCCGCGTGGGGACACTGGCCGCGTGGGGGACACTGGGCGGCGTGGGGGGACCGTGGGCGCAGTGGGGGACGCTGGGCGCGTGGGGACGCTGGCGCGTGGGGACGCTGGGCGCGGTGGGGACGCTGGGCGCGTGGGGACGCTGGGCGCGTGGGGACGCTGGGCGCGTGGGGGACGCTGGCGCGGTGGGGACACTGGCGCGTGGGGACGCTGGGCGCGTGGGGACAGCTGGGCGCGTGGGGACGCTGGGCGCGTGGGGACGCTGGGCGCGTGGGGGACACTGGGCGCGTGGGGACGCTGGGAACGCGTGGGGACGCTGGGCGCGTGGGGACACTGGGCGCGTGGGGACGCTGGGCGCGTGGGGGACGCTGGGCGCGGTGGGGACGCTGGAGCGCGTGGGGACGCTGGGCGCGGTGGGGACACTGGGCGCGTGGGGACGCTGGGCGCGTGGGGGACGCTGGGCGCGTGGGGACGCTGGGCGCGTGGGACAGCTGGGCGCGTGGGGACAGCTGGGCGCGTGGGGACGCTGGGCCGCGTGGGGACACTGGCCGCGTTGGGGACACTGGCCGCGTGGGGACGACTGGGCGCGTGGGGTGGAATCACTGGGCGCGTGGGACGCTGGGCGCGTGGGGACGCTGGGCGCGTGGGGACACAATGGGCGCGTGGGACACTGGCCGCGTTGGGGACACAGGCGTGTGCTGACACAGGGCGCGTGGGGACACTGGGCGCGTGGGGACACAGGCCGCGTGGGGACACTGGGCGCGTGGGGACACTGGGCGCGTGGGGACACAGGGCGTGTGGGGACACAGGGCGCGTGGGGACACAGGGCGCGTGGGGACGCTGGGCGCGTGGGGACGCTGGGCGCGTGGGGACGCTGGGCGCGTGGGGACGCTGGGCGCGTGGGGACACTGGCCGCGTGGGGACACTGGCCGCGTGGGGACACTGGCCGCGTGGGGACACTGGGCGCGTGGGGGACGCTGGGCGCGTGGGGGACGCTGGGCGCGTGGGACGCTGGGCGTGGGGACGCTGGGCGCGTGGGGACGCTGGGCGCGTGGGGACGCTGGGCGCGTGGGGACTGGGCGCGTGGGGACACTGGGCGCGTGGGGACGCTGGGCGCGTGGGGACGCTGGGCGCGTGGGACGCTGGGCGCGTGGGGACGCTGGGCGCGTGGGGACACTGGGCGCGTGGGGACGCTGGGCGCGTGGGGACACTGGGCGCGTGGGGGACGCTGGGCGCGTGGGGACGCTGGGCGCGTGGGGACGCTGGGCGCGTGGGACGCTGGGCGCGTGGGGACGATGGGCGCGTGGGGGACGCTGGGCGCAGTGGGGACACTGGGCGGCGTGGGGACGCTGGGCGCGTGGGGACACTGGGCGCGTGGGGACGCTGGGCGCGTGGGGACACTGGGCGCGTGGGGACGCTGGGCGCGTGGGGGACGCTGGGCGCGTGGGGACGCTGGCGCGTGGGGACGCTGGGCGCGTGGGGACGCTGGGCCGCGTGGGGACGCTGGGCCGCGTTGGGGACACTGGCCGCGTGGGGACACTGGCCCCCGGTGGGACACTGGCCGCGTGGGGACACTGGCCGCGTGGGGACGCTGGGCGCGTGGGGACGCTGGGCGCGTGGGAGCGCTGGCGCGTGGGGACGCTGGGCGCGTGGGGGACGCTGGGCGCGTGGGGACGCTGGGCGCGTGGGGACGCTGGGCGCGGGGGACGCTGGGCGCGTGGGGACGCTGGGCGCGTGGGGACACAGGGGCGCGTGGGGACGCTGGGCGCGGGGGACGCTGGGCGCGTGGGGACGCTGGGCGCGTGGGGACGCTGGGCGCGTGGGGACACTGGCCGCGTGGGGACACTGCCGCGTGGGGACACTGGCCGCGTGGGGACACTGGGCGCGTGGGGGACGCTGGGGCGCGTGGGGGACGCTGGGCGCGTGGGGACGCTGGGGCGCGTGGGGACGATGGCGCGTGGGGACGCTGGGCGCGTGGGGACGCTGGCGCGTGGGGGACGCTGGGCGCGTGGGGACACTGGGCGCGTGGGACGCTGGGCGCGTGGGGACATGGCCGCGTGGGGACACTGGCCGCGTGGGGACACTGGGCTGGGGGGACGCTGGGCGCGTGGGGACACTGGGCGCGTGGGGACGCTGGGCGCGTGGGGACGCTGGGCGCGTGGGGACGCTGGGCGCGTGGGGACGCTGGGCGCGTGGGGACACTGGGCAGCGGGGGACGCTTGGGCCGCGTGGGGACGCTGGGTCGCGTGGGGACAACTGGGCGCGTCGGGGACACAGGGCGCGTGTCCCCACGCGCCCAGTGTCCCCACTCGCCCAGCTTCCCCACGCTGGGCGCGTGGGGACGCTGGGCGCGTGGGGACTACTGGGCCGCGTGGGGACACTGGGCGCGCTGGGGACACTGGGCGCGTGGGGACGCTGGGCGCGTGGGGACGCTGGGTCGCGTGGGGACGCTGGGCGCGTGGGGACGCTGGGCGCGTGGGGACGCTGGGCGCGTGGGGACGCTGGGCGGTGGTGGACGCTGGGCGCGTGGGACGCTGGGCGCGTGGGGACACTGGCCGCTTGGGGACACTGGCCGCGTGGGGGACCACTGGGCGCGTGGGGACGCTGGGCGCGTGGGGACGCCTGGGCGCGTGGGACACTGGGCGCGTGGGGGACGCTAGGTCGCGTCCGGGGACTCTGGGCGCGTGGGGACGCTGGGCGCGTGGGGACAGCTGGGCGCGTGGGGACGCTGGGCGCGTGGGGACGCTGGGCGCGTGGAGACGCTGGGCGCGTGGGGACGCTGGGCGCGTGGGGACGCTGGGCGCGTGGGGACGCTGGGCGCGTGGGGACGCTGGGCGCGTGGGGACGCTGGGCGCGTGGGGACACTGGCCGCGTGGGGACACTGGGCGCGTGGGGACACTGGGCGCGTGGGGACGCTGGGCGCGTGGGGACGCTGGGCGCGTGGGGACGCTGGGCGCGTGGAGACGCTGGGCGCGTGGGGACGCTGGGCGCGTGGGGACGCTGGGCGCGTGGGGACGCTGGGCGCGTGGGGACGCTGGGCGCGTGGGGACGCTGGGCGCGTGGGGACACTGGGCGCGTGGGGACACTGGGCGCGTGGGGACACAGGGCGTGTGGGGACACAGGGCGCGTGGGGACACAGGGCGCGTGGGGACGCTGGGCGCGTGGGGACGCTGGGCGCGTGGGGACGCTGGGCGCGTGGGGACGCTGGGCGCGTGGGGACACTGGCCGCGTGGGGGACACTGGCCGCGTGGGGACACTGGCCGCGTGGGGACACTGGGCGCGTGGGGACGCTGGGCGCGTGGGGGACGCTGGGCGCGTGGGGACGCTGGGCGCGTGGGGACGCTGGGCGCGTGGGGACGCTGGGCGCGTGGGGACGCTGGGCGCGTGGGGACGCTGGGCGCGTGGGGACACTGGGCGCGGTGGGGACGCTGGGCGCGTGGGGACGCTGGGCGCGTGGGGACGCTGGGCGCGTGGGGACGCTGGGCGCGTGGGGACACTGGGCGCGTGGGGACGCTGGGCGCGTGGGGACACTGGGCGCGTGGGGACGCTGGCGCGTGGGGACGCTGGGCGCGTGGGGACGCTGGGCGCGTGGGGGACGCTGGGCGCGTGGGGACGCTGGGCGCGTGGGGACGCTGGGCGCGTGGGGACACTGGGCGCGTGGGGACGCTGGGCGCGTGGGGACACTGGGCGCGTGGGGACGCTGGGCGCGTGGGGACACTGGGCGCGTGGGGACGCTGGGTACGCGTGGGGGACGCTGGGCGCGTGGGGACGCTGGGCGCGTGGGGGACCGCCTGGGCGCGTGGGGACGCTGGGCGCGTGGGGACGCTGGGCGCGTGGGGCCACTGGCCGCGTGGGACACTGGCCGCGGTGGGGACACTGGCCGCGTGGGACACTGGGCGCGTGGGGGACGCTGGGCGCGTGGGGACGCTGGGCGCATGGGGACGCGGGCGCGTGGGACACTGGCCGTGTGGGGACACTGGGCGCGTGGGGGACGCTGGGCGCGTGGGGGACGCTGGGCGCGTGGGGACGCTGGGCGCGTGGGGACGCTGGGCGCGTGGGACCACAGGGGCGCGTGGGACGCTGGGCGCGTGGGGACGCTGGGCGCGTGGGGACGCTGGGCGCGTGGGGACGCTGGGCGCGTGGGACACTGGCCGCGTGGGGACACTGGCCGCGTGGGGGACAACTGGGCCGCGTGGGGACACTGGGCGCGTGGGGGACGCTGGGCGCGTGGGGGACGCTGGGCGCGTGGGGACGCCTGGGCGCGTGGGGACGCTGGGCGCGTCGGGGACGCTGGGGCGGTGGGGACGCTGGGCGCGTGGGGACGCTGGGCGCTGTGGGGACAACTGGGCCGCGTGGGGACGCTGGGCGCGTGGGGACAATGGCCGCGTGGGGACACTGGCCGCGTGGGGACACTGGGAGCGTGGGGACGCTGGGCGGCGTGGGACACTGGGCGCGTGGGGACGCTGGGCTGCGTGGGGGACGCTGGGCCGCGTGGGGACGCTGGGCGCGTGGGGACGCGGGCGCGTGGGAACACTGGGCGCGTGGGGACGCTGGCCGCGTGGGGACACTGGGCCGCGTAGGGGACAGCTGGGCGCGGGGGACGCTGGGCGCGTGGGGACGATGGGCGACGTGGGGACGACTGGGCGCGTGGGGACGCTGGGCGCGTGGGGACGATTGGAGCGTGGGGAACGCTGGGCGCGTGGGGAAGCTGGGCGCGTGGGGACACGGGCAGCGGTGGGGACACTGGCCGCGTGGGGACACTGGGCGCGTGGGGACGCTGGGCGCGTGGGGACGCTGGGCGCGTGGGGACACTGGGCGCGTGGGGACGCTGGTCGCGTGGGGACGCTGGGCGCGTGGGGACGCTGGGCGCGTGGGGACGCTGGGCGCGTGGGGACGCTGGGCGCGTGGGGACGCTGGGCGCGTGGAGACGCTGGGCGCGTGGGGACGCTGGGCGCGTGGGGACGCTGGGCGCGTGGGGACGCTGGGCGCGTGGGGACGCTGGGCGCGTGGGGACGCTGGGCGCGTGGGGACGCTGGGCGCGTGGGGACACTGGCCGCGTGGGGACACTGGGCGCGTGGGGACACTGGGCGCGTGGGGACGCTGGGCGCGTGGGGACGCTGGGCGCGTGGGGACGCTGGGCGCGTGGAGACGCTGGGCGCGTGGGGACGCTGGGCGCGTGGGGACGCTGGGCGCGTGGGGACGCTGGGCGCGGGGACGCTGGGCGCGTGGGGACGCTGGGCGCGTGGGGACGCTGGGCGCGTGGGGACGCTGGGCGCGTGGGGGACGCTGGGCGCGTGGGGACGCTGGCCGCGTGGGGACACTGGGCGCGTGGGGACGCTGGGCGCGTGGGGACGCTGGGCGCGTGGGGACGCTGGGCGCGCTGGGGACGCTGGTCGCGTGGGGACGCTGGGCGCGTGGGGACGCTGGCGCGTGGGGACACTGGGCGCGTGGGGGACGCTGGGCGCGTGTGGGGACCGCTGGGCGCGTGGGGACGCTGGGCGCGTGGGACGACTGGGCGCGTGGGGACGCTGGGCGCGTGGGGACGCTGGGCGCGTTGGGGACGCTGGGCGCGTGGGGACGCTGGGCGCGTGGGGACACTGGGCGCGTGGGGACAGCTGGGCGCGTGGGGGACACTGGCCGCGTGGGGACACTGGCCGCGTGGGGACACTGGGCGCGTGGGGACGCTGGGCGCGTGGGGACGCTGGGCGCGTGGGGACGCTGGGCGCGTGGGGACGCTGGGCGCGTGGGGACGCTGGGCGCGTGGGGACGCTGGGCGCGTGGGGACGCTGGGCGCGTGGGGACGCTGGGCGCGTGGGGACACTGGGCGCGTGTGGACACTGGGCGCGTGGGGACACAGGGCGCGTGGGGACGCTGGGCGCGTGGGGACGCTGGGCGCGTGGGGACGCTGGGCGCGTGGGACGCTGGGCGCGTGGGGACACTGGCCGCGTGGGGACACTGGCCGCGTGGGGACACTGGCCGCGTGGGGACAGCTGGGCGCGTGGGGACGCTGGGCGCGTGGGGGACGCTGGGCGCGTGGGGACGACTGGGCGCGTGGGGGACGCTGGGCGCGTGGGGACGCTGGGCGCGTGGGGACGCTGTGGCGCGTGGGGACGCTGGGCGCGTGGGGACACTGGGCGCGTGGGGACGCTGGGCGCGTGGGGGAACTGGGCGCGTGGGGACATCTGGGCGCGTGGGGACGCTGGGCGCGTGGGGACGCTGGGCGCGTGGGGACAGCTGGGCGCGTGGGGACGCTGGGCGCGTGGGGACGCTGGGCGCGTGGGGACGCTGGGCGCGTGGGGACGCTGGGCGCGTGGGGACGCTGGGCGCGTGGGGACGCTGGCGCGTGGGGACACTGGCCGCGTGGGGACACTGGGCGCGTGGGGACACTGGGCGCGTGGGGACGCTGGGCGCGTGGGGACGCTGGGCGCGTGGGGACGCTGGGCGCGTGGGGACGCTGGGCGCGTGGGGACGCTGGGCGCGTGGGGACGCTGGGCGCGTGGGGACGCTGGGCGCGTGGGGACGCTGGGCGCGTGGGGACGCTGGGCGCGTGGGGACGCTGGGCGCGTGGGGACGCTGGCCGCGTGGGGACACTGGCCGCGTGGGGACGTGGGCGCGTGGGGACGCTGGGCGCGTGGGGACACTGGGCGCGTGGGGACGCTGGGCGCGTGGGGACGCTGGGCGCGTGGGGACGCTGGGCGCGTGGGGACGCTGGGCGCGTGGGGACGCTGGGCGCGTGGGGACATGGGCGCGTGGGGACGCTGGGCGCGTGGGGACGCTGGGCGCGTGGGACGCTGGGCGCGTGGGGACGATGGGCGCGTGGGGGACGCTGGGCGCGTGGGGACGCTGGGCCGTGGGGACACTGGGCGCGTGGGGACGCTGGGCGCGTGGGGGACACTGGGCGCGTGGGGACGCTGGGCGCGTGGGGGACGCTGGCGCGTGGGGACGCCTGGGCGCGTGGGGGACGCTGGGCGCGTGGGGACGCTGGGGCGTGGGGACGCTGGCGCGTGGGGAAGCTGGGCGCGTGGGGACGCTGGGCGCGTGGGGACAGCTGGGCGCGTGGGGACGCTGGCCGCGTGGGGACACAGGGCCGCGTGGACGCTGGGCCGTGGGGACGCTGGGCGCGTGGGGACGCTGGGCGCGTGGGGACGCTGGGCGCGTGGGGACACTGGGCCGCGTGGGGACCACTGGCCGGCGCGTGGGGGACGCTGGGCGCGTGGGGACGCTGGGCGCGTGGGGACGCTGGGCGCGTGGGGACAGCTGGGCGCGTGGGGACGCTGGGCGCGTGGGGACGCTGGGCGCGTGGGGACGCTGGGCGCGTGGGGACGCTGGGCGCGTGGGGACACTGGCCGCGTGGGGACACTGGGCGCGTGGGGACGCTGGGCGCGTGGGGACGCTGGGCGCGTGGGGGACGCTGGGCGCGTGGGGACGCTGGGCGCGTGGGGACGCTGGGCGCGTGGGGACGCTGGGCGCGTGGGGACGCTGGGCGCGTGGGGACGCTGGGCGCGTGGGGACGCTGGGCGCGTGGGGACACTGGGCGCGTGGGGACGCTGGGCGCGTGGGGACACTGGCCGCGTGGGGACACTGGGCCGCGTGGGGGACACTGGGCGCGTGGGGACGCTGGGCGCGTGGGGACGCTGGGCGCGTGGGGACGCTGGGCGCGTGGGGACGCTGGGCGCGTGGGGACGCTGGGCGCGTGGGGACGCTGGGCGCGTGGGGACACTGGGCGCGTGGGGACACTGGCCGCGTGGGGACACTGGCCGCGTGGGGACACTGGGCGCGTGGGGACGCTGGGCGCGTGGGGACACTGGGCGCGTGGGGACACTGGGCGCGTGGGGACACAGGGCGCGTGGGGACGCTGGGCGCGTGGGGACGCTGGGCGCGTGGGGACGCTGGGCGCGTGGGGACGCTGGGCGCGTGGGGACACTGGCCGCGTGGGGGGGACACTGGCCGCGTGGGGGACACTGGCCGCGTGGGGACACTGGGCGCGTGGGGGACGCTGGGCGCGTGGGGACGCTGGGCGCGTGGGGACGCTGGGCGCGTGGGGACGCTGGGCGCGTGGGGACGCTGGGCGCGTGGGGACGCTGGGCGCGTGGGGGACGCTGGGCGCGTGGGGACACTGGGCGCGTGGGGACGCTGGGCGCGTGGGGACGCTGGGCGCGTGGGGACGCTGGGCGCGTGGGGACGCTGGGCGCGTGGGGACACTGGGCGCGTGGGGACGCCTGGGCGCGTGGGGACACTGGGCGCGTGGGGACGCTGGGGCGCGTGGGGACGCTGGGCGCGTGGGGACGCTGGGCGCGTGGGGACGCTGGGCGCGTGGGGACGCTGGGCGCGTGGGGACGCTGGGCGCGTGGGGACGCTGGGCGCGTGGGGACACTGGGCGCGTGGGGACGCTGGGCGCGTGGGGACACTGGGCGCGTGGGGACGCTGGGCGCGTGGGGACCTGGCCGCGTGGGGGACGCTGGGCGCGTGGGGACACTGGGCGCGTGGGGACGCTGGGCGCGTGGGGGACGCTGGGCGCGTGGGGACGCTGGGCGCGTGGGGACGCTGGGCGCGTGGGGACGCTGGGCGCGTGGGGGACGCTGGGCGCGTGGGGACGCTGGGCGCGTGGGGACACTGGCCGCGTGGGGACACTGGCCGCGTGGGGACACTGGCCGCGTGGGGACACTGGGCGCGTGGGGACGCTGGGCGCGTGGGGACGCTGGGCGCGTGGGGACGCTGGGCGCGTGGGGACACTGGCCGCGTGGGGACACTGGGCGCGTGGGGGACGCTGGGCGCGTGGGGGACGCTGGGCGCGTGGGGACGCTGGGCGCGTGGGGACGCTGGGCGCGTGGGGACACAGGGCGCGTGGGGACGCTGGGCGCGTGGGGACGCTGGGCGCGTGGGGACGCTGGGCGCGTGGGGACGCTGGGCGCGTGGGGGACACTGGCCGCGTGGGGACACTGGCCGCGTGGGGACACTGGCCGCGTGGGGACCCTGGGCGCGTGGGGACGCTGGGCGCGTGGGGGACGCTGGGCGCGTGGGGACGCTGGGCGCGTGGGGACGCTGGGCGCGTGGGGACGCTGGGCGCGTGGGGACGCTGGGCGCGTGGGGACGCTGGGCGCGTGGGGACACTGGGCGCGTGGGGACGCTGGGCGCGTGGGGACACTGGCCGCGTGGGGACACTGGCCGCGTGGGGACACTGGGCGCGTGGGGACGCTGGGCGCGTGGGGACACTGGGCGCGTGGGGACGCTGGGCGCGTGGGGACGCTGGGCGCGTGGGGACGCTGGGCGCGTGGGGACGCTGGGCGCGTGGGGACACTGGGCGCGTGGGGACGCTGGCCGCGTGGGGACGCTGGGCGCGTGGGGACACTGGGCGCGTGGGGACACAGGGCGCGGTCCCCACGCGCCCAGTGTCCCCACGCGCCCAGCGTCCCCACGCTGGGCGCGTGGGGACGCTGGGCGCGTGGGGACACTGGGCGCGTGGGGACACTGGGCGCGTGGGACACTGGGCGCGTGGGGACACTGGGCGCGTGGGGACGCTGGGCGCGTGGGGACGCTGGGCGCGTGGGGACGCTGGGCGCGTGGGGACGCTGGGCGCGTGGGGACGCTGGGCGCGTGGGGACGCTGGGCGCGTGGGGACGCTGGGCGCGTGGGGACACTGGCCGCGTGGGGACACTGGCCGCGTGGGGACACTGGGCGCGTGGGGACGCTGGGCGCGTGGGGACGCTGGGCGCGTGGGGACACTGGGCGCGTGGGGACGCTGGTCGCGTGGGGACGCTGGGCGCGTGGGGACGCTGGGCGCGTGGGGACGCTGGGCGCGTGGGGACGCTGGGCGCGTGGGGACGCTGGGCGCGTGGAGACGCTGGGCGCGTGGGGACGCTGGGCGCGTGGGGACGCTGGGCGCGTGGGGACGCTGGGCGCGTGGGGACGCTGGGCGCGTGGGGACGCTGGGCGCGTGGGACGCTGGGCGCGTGGGGACGCTGGGCGCGTGGGGACACTGGCCGCGTGGGGACACTGGCCGCGTGGGGACACTGGGCGCGTGGGGACACTGGGCGCGTGGGGGACGCTGGGCGCGTGGGGACGCTGGGCGCGTGGGGACGCTGGGCGCGTGGAGACGCTGGGCGCGTGGGGACGCTGGGCGCGTGGGGACGCTGGGCGCGTGGGGACGCTGGGCGCGTGGGGACGCTGGGCGCGTGGGGACGCTGGCCGCGTGGGGACAGCTGGGCCGCGTGGGGACACTGGCCGCGTGGGGGACACTGGCCGCGTGGGGACACTGGGCGCGTGGGGGACGCTGGGCGCGTGGGGACGCTGGGCGCGTGGGGGACGCTGGGCGCGTGGGGACGCTGGGCGCGTGGGGACGCTGGGCGCGTGGGGACGCTGGGCGCGTGGGGACGCTGGGCGCGTGGGGACGCTGGGCGCGTGGGGACGCTGGGCGCGTGGGGACGCTGGGCGCGTGGGGACGCTGGGCGCGTGGGGACGCTGGCCGCGTGGGGACACTGGCCGCGTGGGGACACTGGGCGCGTGGGGACACTGGGCGCGTGGGGGACGCTGGGCGCGTGGGGACGCTGGGCGCGTGGGGGACGCTGGGCGCGTGGGGACGCTGGGCGCGTGGGGACGCTGGGCGCGTGGGGACGCTGGGCGCGTGGGGACGCTGGGCGCGTGGGGACACTGGGCGCGTGGGGACGCTGGGCGCGTGGGGACGCTGGGCGCGTGGGGACGCTGGGCGCGTGGGGACGCTGGGCGCGTGGGGACGCTGGGCGCGTGGGGACGCTGGGCCGCGTGGGGACACTGGCCGCGTGGGGACGCTGGGCGCGTGGGGACGCTGGGCGCGTGGGGACGCTGGGCGCGTGGGGACACTGGGCCGCGTGGGGACACTGGGCGCGTGGGGACGCTGGGCGCGTGGGGACGCTGGGCGCGTGGGGACGCTGGGCGCGTGGGGACGCTGGGCGCGTGGGGACGCTGGGCGCGTGGGGACGCTGGGCGCGTGGGGACGCTGGGCGCGTGGGGACGCTGGGCGCGTGGGGACGCTGGGCGCGTGGAGACGCTGGGCGCGTGGAGACGCTGGGCGCGTGGGGACGCTGGGCGCGTGGGGACGCTGGGCGCGTGGGGACGCTGGGCGCGTGGGGACGCTGGGCGCGTGGGGACGCTGGGCGCGTGGGGACGCTGGCCGCGTGGGGACACTGGCCGCGTGGGACACTGGGCGCGTGGGGACACTGGGCGCGTGGGGACGCTGGGCGCGTGGGGACGCTGGGCGCGTGGGGACGCTGGGCGCGTGGGGACGCTGGGCGCGTGGGGACGCTGGGCGCGTGGGGACGCTGGGCGCGTGGGGACGCTGGGCGCGTGGGGACGCTGGGCGCGTGGGGACGCTGGGCGCGTGGGGACGCTGGGCGCGTGGGGACGCTGGGCGCGTGGGGACGCTGGCCGCGTGGGGACACTGGCCGCGTGGGGACGCTGGGCGCGTGGGGACGCTGGGCGCGTGGGGACACTGGGCGCGTGGGGACGCTGGGCGCGTGGGGACGCTGGGCGCGTGGGGACGCTGGGCGCGTGGGGACGCTGGGCGCGTGGGGACGCTGGGCGCGTGGGGACGCTGGGCGCGTGGGGACACTGGCCGCGTGGGGACACTGGCCGCGTGGGGACACTGGCCGCGTGGGGACACTGGGCGCGTGGGGACACTGGGCGCGTGGGGGACGCTGGGCGCGTGGGGACGCTGGGCGCGTGGGGGACGCTGGGCGCGTGGGGACGCTGGGCGCGTGGGGACGCTGGGCGCGTGGGGACGCTGGGCGCGTGGGGACGCTGGGCGCGTGGGGACACTGGGCGCGTGGGGACGCTGGGCGCGTGGGGACGCTGGGCGCGTGGGGACGCTGGGCGCGTGGGGACGCTGGGCGCGTGGGGACGCTGGGCGCGTGGGGACGCTGGCCGCGTGGGGACACTGGCCGCGTGGGGACGCTGGGCGCGTGGGGACGCTGGGCGCGTGGGGACACTGGGCGCGTGGGGACACTGGCCGCGTGGGGACACTGGGCGCGTGGGGGACGCTGGGCGCGTGGGGACGCTGGGCGCGTGGGGACGCTGGGCGCGTGGGGACGCTGGGCGCGTGGGGACGCTGGGCGCGTGGGGACGCTGGGCGCGTGGGGACGCTGGGCGCGTGGGGACGCTGGGCGCGTGGGGACGCTGGGCGCGTGGGGACGCTGGGCGCGTGGGGACACTGGGCGCGTGGGGACACTGGGCGCGTGGGGACGCTGGGCGCGTGGGGACGCTGGGCGCGTGGGGACGCTGGGCGCGTGGGGACGCTGGGCGCGTGGGGACACAGGGCGCGTGGGGACACTGGGCGCGTGGTGACACTGGGCGCGTGGGGACGCTGGGCGCGTAGGGACACTGGGCGCGTCGGGACACAGGGCACGTGGGGACACAGGGCGCGTGGGGACACAGGGCGCGTGGGGACGCTGGGCGCGTGGGGACGCTGGGCGCGTGGGGACACAGGGCGCGTGGGGACGCTGGGCGCGTTGGGACACTGGCCGCGTGGGGACGCTGGCCGCGTGGGGACGCTGGGCGCGTGGGGACGCTGGGCGCGTGGGGACACAGGGCGCGTGGGGACACAGGGCGCGTGGGGACACAGGGCGCGTGGGGCCACAGGGCGCGTGAGGACACAGGGCGCGTGGGGACACTGGGCGCGTGAGGACACTGGGCGCATGGGGACACTGGGCGCGTGGGGACACAGGGCGCGTGGTGACACAGGGCGCGTCGGGACACAGGGCGCGTGGGGACACAGGGCGCGTGGGGACACTGGGCGCGTGGGGACACAGGGCGTGTGCTGACACAGGGCGCGTGGGGACACTGGGCGCGTGGTGACACAGGCCGCGTGGGGACACTGGGCGCGTGGGGACACTGGGCGCGTGGGGACACAGGGCGTGTGGGGACACAGGGCGCGTGGGGACACAGGGCGCGTGGGGACACTGGGCGCGTGGGGACACAGGGCGTGTGCTGACACAGGGCGCGTGGGGACACTGGGCGCGTGGTGACACAGGCCGCGTGGGGACACTGGGCGCGTGGGGACACTGGACGCGTGGGGACACGGCGCGTGGGGACACTGGGCGCGTGGGGACACTGGGCGCGTGGGGACACAGGGCGCGTGGGGACACAGGGCGCGTGGTGACACAGGGCGCATGGGGACACTGGGCGCGTGGGGACACTGGGCGCGTGGGGACACAGGGCGTGTGGGGACACAGGGCGCGTGGGGACACAGGGCGCGTGGGGACACAGGGCGCGTGGTGACACAGGGCGCATGGGGACACTGGGCGCGTGGGGACACTGGGCGCGTGGTGACACAGGGCGCATGGGGACACTGGGCGCGTGGGGACACTGGGCGCGTAGGGACACTGGCCGCGTGGGGACTCTGGCCGCGTGGGGACGCTGGGCGCGTGGGGACACTGGCCGCGTGAGGACACAGGGCGCGTGGGGACACAGGGCGCGTGGGGACACTGGCCGCGTGGGGACACAGGGCGCGTGGGGACACATGGCGCGTGGGAACACAGGGCGCGTAGGGACACAGGGCGCGTGGGGACACAGGGCGCTTTAGTGTTCAGCTTTAGCACGAGTGGGTCTGGCAAATGCTTAAATATTCACGCATCATTTTCAAAGCTCCATTATTTAGGCTATTCTGATCATGTGGGTCTCTAGATGAGGAGTGATAACCCATGGTATATATCCTCCTATTGTGGGAAGGTTTCTACTCTTCACCCCATACTGGACCTGCGTGTCGTGTGCAATTTTCAGGGGAATATTAAAGTATTAATTTCTGAGACCATATCTAAAGTGTGTCTGGGTCCTCTGTACTTCCACACACGTTATTTATATCTTCGTCCATCTCATTAACTTCCCATATTTTAAAACAGGAAAGGTCCTAATAAAGATCATTGTGGTACACTATTGATGACTTTTCTCCCTCTGACCCTTTGTTTCTTATCAGAGAGGCATTCCTTCATCCACTCACACATATAACTGTTAATTACCGCATTCTTAACGAGCTAGAATAAGTCACCCAAATGGGTGGTGTTGAACACTTTCTGGTAATGGAAGAGGGCCATGATGGTGGTACCCCGGTGATACCCCGGTGGTACCCTGGTGGTACCCTGGTGGTACCCTGGTGGTACCCTAGTGGTACTCTGGTGGTACCCAGGTGGTAGAGCCTCACCCAGAGCGTCATGATGGGGGTACCCCCGATGGTACCCCCAGTGGCGACACAGAATTAAGGAGGAACATCTAAGAGTTATTAGAAATATGTGTTGAATAATGAACCTCACATTGTTTGAGTTAGGAAAACACTGTTTGTCAAATATTGATACTGTTCTTAAAAGATTACCCCATTTTGCACCCGCAAGATAACTCAAGATTTTAAGGGTTGACAGATGTTAATCTTCTTGTTTGATGAGCTGTTCACTTGAGACAGTTAAGCAAGTCCCAGCTGTGTCTGGGTACAAGTGACAGGATGAACAACCTAGCGGATTTTCTTCCTATTGGGGAGTGTTGTACATGCTGCTATGGCGGTGTGTCCACTCACAAGATGAGTGGCGCTGCCCAATAAACTCGCCCCTCGGGGCAAAATAAAAAAAAAATAGGGGGAACAGAGGAAGCTTCGTCTTTTCACTGTTTTTGGGTCTATTTGGCGGAGTGAAGGAGTTGGCGAGGTGAAGGAGTTGGCGAGGTGGAGGAGTTGGCGGGGTGGAGGAGTTGGCGAGGTGGAGGAGGGGAGAGAGAGAGGGGAGAAGGAGTTAGCGAGGTGGAGGAGGGGAGAGAGTGAGGGGAAGGAAGGGGTGAGAAGCGCCTCGTCAGCAAGGAACCATCCATCACTGGTCGCGTCACAGTACTCGCTGGGGGCGGTGACTTAAACAACTCGTGTGTGCCAAATCACTTGAGACAAATGGCTGGACGGGCGTGATGGATGTCCGGCCACCCGTCCCCACTTATTCAAATGAGGCGCCGGTCCGGGTGATCTCCCGCGACACGTCGTCCCCGTCACCCGAAGATAAAAACTTGTGTTGATTACTTAGTCTGCGTCCTCCTGCTGCTGATCGGTAGAGCGACGCCTCGCTGCTCGCAAAACAGCGTTCGTGCCCGGCCCCCAATTACCTGGCTAATGACTCAACTAAGTACTCTGTATTTGTTGACATCAAAGGAGCTTTCGACAAAGCGCAGGGGATTGTGATCCTGGACGAGCTTGCATGCATGGGTGTCAAGGGGAGACTCATGAAATGAGTTGAAGATTACCTCACAGGAAGGAAAGCCAAGGTCTGCTTCAACGGAGCAGTCTCCAGAACAATGAATATGGAACTCGGGACCCCACAAGGAGGAGTCTTAAGCCCCACACTATTCAATGTACTTATGAACGCCATTGTAAATATTGATTTTCCGGAAGGAACACAACAAGTGGGATGGGCAGATGATGTCCTAATACAAGCTCCCACCTTGGGAAAAATTAAACAGTTCATTGAACTCCTCGGAAGGAAATGTATTGAGTTCGGTTTCACTCTCTCCACAAACAAGACAAAAGCATACTCTCATCACACGCGGGGAGAAAATGAAGAACTACAAATTAATGGTGTAACACTTGAATGGGTTGACCACTATCGGTACCTTGGCGTCACTGTCGGCTCTAACAAGGGGAAGAAAGAGGAGCTCAACCAACTCATAGGAACATGCTAAAGTCGACTCAGGGCACTGAAAGCTATGACCTGGAATGGTCATGGAGCCTCTATTGCCGTGCTTAAAATGATGTACACAGCCTATGTGCGCTCCGTCATAGACTATGCCGCACTAGTCTTATGCACCTACTGCAAAATCGATATGAAAAGGCTTGAAAGCATTCAGAATGAAGCCATGACAATCATTCTTGGAGTTCCAAGAACTGCCAAAACGTCTAATCTACGAGAGGAGTTGTCCCTCCTCGGTGTTAAAAGCAGAATTAAGGTGCTGAATGCTAAGCTTGCAATTAATAAGATAGCAATATCATTGTAATGGGGATCTCTGGCTAAGAAAAAACTGAGTTCTGCGCGACTTTCAGGGGGAAACAGGAAAAGCAAAAAATGGCATCACAGATCAGTCTGCTTCCTCGAAGAGCTTCACCTGCTTGAGCAAGCCCGTGAGTCCTGCCTGTAGAGAGGTTACCTCCCTGGGAGGATGAACCATGTAGGATTATCATTAACGAGATGGCAGCGAAAAAATCCAACATGATACCACAAGAAATGAGGCACAAGTATCTCGGGAACCTTTATAAAGAAGCCGGAGATGAACTAGATCAAATTTACACTGACGGGTCATCTAATCCTGTCAATGGCAGGGCTGGTGCAGCATACACGGTAATTAAGGATAATGTTTTCCAACGCAGAAATGAAGGGAAACCGCGTATTGAGAACTATGCCTCTTCAACGCAAGCAGAGCTAACTGCCATTGTTATGGCGTTAAGGTTTCTTGAAGGGAACACTAATGGTGCAGTGATTTGTACTGATTCAAAAGGAGCACTTCAAAGCCTAAGTAAAAATCGGGCAGAAAATCTTGCAATAGTCGCTGAAATTAAGAGAGCTGTGAGAGTACTTACCAATCAGGGAAGAGTCATCAAGTTTCTGTGGATCCCCTCCCATGTTGGAATATGTGGGAATGAACGAGCAGATGTGCTGGCTGCTGAAGGAGACTATATTGAATACTTCATACCCAAGACTCTACTACAAATTAGAGGTATTGTCAGGCAACATCACCGCGACAAGGTAACTGAGGAAAGGAGGATACAAGCACAAACTAGTGAATCTGTACGATGGTACAACATGGTTGCAACTGGCAATCCCAATCATTATGGACGAAGAGGAGGAGGACGCGGGAGAGAATCAGTAATAGCGAGAATCCGTCTTGGATACAAATATCCATGGAGATTTGGAATGGAAACAACAGTTGATCAGCGAAGTTGCAGAATCTGTGGTGAGAGTGATGGACACCGCCTTGACCACTATCTACGTGAATGTGAACACCTAAAAGACATTATAAATATGTGTTGAATAATAAACCCTACATTGTTTGAGTTAGGAAAACACTATTTGTCAAATATTGATACTGTTCTTAAAAGATTCCCCCATTTTGCACCCGCAAGATAACGTAAGCTTTTAAGGGTTGACAGATGTTAATCTTTTTGTTTGAGGAGCTGTTCACTTGAGACAGTTAAGCAAGTCCCAGCTGTGTCTGGGTACAAGTGACAGGATGAACAACCTAGCGGATTTTCTTCTTATTGGAGAGTGCTGCTATGCATACATGCTGCTATGGCGGTGTGTCCACTCACAGGATGAGTGGCGCTGCCCAATACTGTCACTATGGCGGTGTGTCCACTCACAGGATGAGTGGCGCTGCCCAATACTGTCACTATGGCGGTGTGTCCACTCACAGGATGAGTGGCGCTGCCCAATAAACTCGCCCCTCGGGGCAAAATTTAAAATGTAAACCATCTTTGCTCAAGGACACATATTGCCCCCGCAAGTAGCACGTGACAGCCAGTTAATGTCTCCAGACGCCACACGACAACAATTGTACACTGACCTGACCAAGATGTTCACCCCTGGAGGCGGTGTACGTAGTGTCACACAGTCTTCCTGACCTCTAAGTGCTCACTCTTAGAGCTTCTGAGACGACAAAATAAGTCGTCTGAAAGAAAGTGCTCACTAAGTGAGCACTTTTTTATTTATTTTTATTTATTTATATATACTGTACAAGAGTTCTTACATTCTTGCACAGCCACTAGTACGCGCAGCGTTTCGGACTTCGTAGGGTGTTGAGAGTACTTCATATAGGGTGCTGAGAGTACTTCATATAGGGTGCTGAGAGTACTTCATATAGGGTGCTGAGAGTACTTCATATAGGGTGCTGAGAGTACTTCATATAGGGTGCTGAGAGTACTTCATATAGGGTGTTGAGAGTACTTCATATAGGGTGCTGAGAGTACTTCATATAGGGTGCTGAGAGTACTTCATATAGGGTGCTGAGAGCACTTCATATAGGGTGTTGAGAGCACTTCATATAGGGTGTTGAGAGTACTTCATATAGGGTGTTGAGAGTACTTCATATAGGGTGTTGAGAGTACTTTATATAGGGTGTTGAGAGTACTTCATATAGGGTGCTGAGAGTACTTCATATATGGTGCTGAGAGTACTTCATATAGGGTGCTGAGAGTACTTCATATAGGGTGTTGAGAGTACTTCATATAGGGTGTTGAGAGTACTTCATATAGGGTGTTGAGAGTACTTCATATAGGGTGTTGAGAGTACTTCATATAGGGTGTTGAGAGTACTTCATATAGGGTGCTGAGAGTACTTCATATAGGGTGTTGAGAGTACTTCATATAGGGTGCTGAGAGTACTTCATATAGGGTGCTGAGAATACCACATATAGGGTGTTGAGAGTACTTCATATAGGGTGCTGAGAGTACTTCATATAGGGTGCTGAGAGTACTTCATATAGGGTGTTGAGAGTACTTCAAATAGGGTGTTGAGAGTACTTCATATAGGGTGCTGAGAGTACTTCATATAGGGTGCTGAGAGTACTTCATATAGGGTGTTGAGAGTACTTCATATAGGGTGCTGAGAATACTACATATAGGGTGTTGAGAGTACTTCATATAGGGTGCTGAGAGTACTTCATATAGGGTGTTGAGAGTACTTCATATAGGGTGTTGAGAGTACTTCAAATAGGGTGTTGAGAGTACTTCATATAGGGTGCTGAGAGTACTTCATATAGGGTGCTGAGAGTACTTCATATAGGGTGTTGAGAGTACTTCATATAGGGTGCTGAGAATACTACATATAGGGTGTTGAGAGTACTTCATATTGGGTGCTGAGAGTACTTCATATAGGGTGCTGAGAGTACTTCATATAGGGTGTTGAGAGTACTTCAAATAGGGTGTTGAGAGTACTTCATATAGGGTGCTGAGAGTACTTCATATAGGGTGCTGAGAGTACTTCATATAGGGTGCTGAGAGTACTTCATATAGGGTGCTGAGAGTACTTCATATAGGGTGCTGAGAGTACTTCATATAGGGTGTTGAGAGTACTTCAAATAGGGTGTTGAGAGTACTTCATATAGGGTGCTGAGAGTACTTCATATAGGGTGCTGAGAGTACTTCATATAGGGTGCTGAGAGTACTTCATATAGGGTGCTGAGAGTACTTCATATAGGGTGTTGAGAGTACTTCATATAGGGTGCTGAGAGTACTTCATATAGGGTGCTGAGAGTACTTCATATAGGGTGCTGAGAGTACTTCATATAGGGTGTTGAGAGTACTTCATATAGGGTGCTGAGAGTACTTCATATAGGGTGCTGAGAGTACTTCATATAGGGTGTTGAGAGTACTTCATATAGGGTGCTGAGAGTACTTCATATAGGGTGCTGAGAGTATGTCGTAGGAAGGAAGACTGCAACAAAGTGACTAATTAATAAGGAGAAATATTAGTTTGCTGTGGGCGTCCAACAGGAGAGCTGAGACAGTTTGGTCATAGCGTCCTAAGCTGGGTATTGCTCCCAGCTCCCGCCAAACACACGCCGAAAACTACGACTTTGGTACAGCGTTGGAACAAGTTTTAACACCTCCTAACCAGTTATAACAACCAATATAGCAAGTTGTAACAACGTTCTAATACGTCATAAACACGTTAAGCCAAAATGTAACAACTTTACTGCAAGTTGTAACAAGCGGAAAATAGAGATAGTTTCGGTTTGTGTTTCCAGGGAGGGTCCCTGAGACCCCTTATCTTGAGGTTATCTTGAGATGATTTCGCGGCTTTTTAGTGTCCCCGCGGCCCGGTCCTCGACCAGGCCTCCAACCCTAGGAAGCAGCCCGTGACAGCTGACTAACACCCAGGTACCTATTTTACTCCTAGGTAACAGGGGCATAGGGGTGAAAGAAACTCTGCCTATTGTTTCTCACCGGCGCCCGGGATCGAACCCGGGACCACAGGATCACAAGTCCAGCGTGCTGTCCGCTCGGCCGACCGGCTCCCCTCAAGCCAGCCACTTAACAATGCCAGAGTCTCCTTCAAAACAAGAGCTGTCGGTTATTGTTTGAATAACACTTTATAAAATAATAATAATCCTTTTTTAGAGAACTTGGAAATGTAACAAAGTTAACGTTGTGCAGAGAATATATAAAATACCAAATATGAAGCAAAATATGTTTTTGGGACAAGCATTTTAGAGAGCCGGGGAGGTCCGGGGTGGTCCGGGGTGGTCCGAGGAGGTCTGAGGAGGTCCGGGGTGGTCTGAGGTGGTCCGGGGTGGTCTGGATGGTCCGGGGTGGTCTGGGTGGTCCGAGGAGGTCTGAGGAGGTCCGGGGTGGTCTGGGTGGTCCGGGGTGGTCTGAGGAGGTCTGAGGAGGTCCGGGGTGGTCTGGGGGGTCCGGGTGGTCCGGATGGTCCGGGTGGTCTGGATGGTCCGGGGTGGTCTGGGTGGTCCGGGGTGGTCCGGGGTGGTCTGGGTGGTCCGGGGTGGTCCGGGGTGGTCCGGGGTGGTCCGGGGTGGTCCAGGGTGGTCCTGGGTGGTCCTGGGTGGTCCGGGGTGGTCCGGGGTGGTGATTAATTATGACGTTGAGCGTGTGGCTGTGATGTGTTGCTGAGTCATGCTGCACACACACACACACACACACACACACACACACACACACACACACACACACACACACACACACACCACACCACACACACACACACACACACACACACCACACACACACACACACACGCGCACGCACGCACGCACACACACACACACACACACACACACACACACACACACACACGCACACGCACACGCCTTGTCTTGTGACCATCGTGTTGGGTGGACGTGGGTTGGGAGCTCCTGGTTCACTAGTGGAGTGGGAGGGGTAATCAGGCAACTTCGAAGTGAAAAAGTGTGTACAAGTGAATGAAAAAACCTTGAGTTTTGGCCAGAGCCATAAGGTAGTGAAGAAAAACAGTTTAAATAGCGTAATTCAAAATAGTTGAGGAAGTATTGTGGCAGTGTGGAGCAGACCTCACCGACCTCTGACCGCGTGACCTCACCCCGGCAGCAACCTTCTACCACCACGTGGGACGACGCTTGGAGATTCACTCACCTATTGTGTTAGCAGGACGGTAAGATACTTGGAACCCCAGTGGGTAAGGTTGCATTATAGCAATGACTAGGTCAGGAAGGGTGTCTAGGTCCAACAGTATTATGATTGAGGAAGAAGATAGGTTTGTGGAGATGATTGGGAAATTTGTAGAGAAGAGGGATGTTTGGATAGGTGATCTAATCCAGGGGATTAAAAGTGAAGTCTTTAATAAGATACAGGGCGAGGTTCAAAGACTCAAACAAGAGTTTATGGATTATATTCAAGAGGAAATCAGGAAGAGCAGGGTAGAATGGCAAGGAGAAATATCTAGGCTTACTAATGAATTTGGCAGGAATAAGGGAAGCTTGGCAGGGGAAGGGGGAGTAGTAGTAGGTGGAGTAGCGGGTGTAGGAGGGGTGGGGGTCAGCCAGGGAGAGGGCCACCAGCATGACCCTGAACTGAGAAAGAGGACAATCATAATCCATGGATTACTTGAAGCCAGGGCACCATCGAGGCAGGAAAGGATGGAGATTGAGGATTTGGAACTACAGGGGATCTTGAGAGACATGAGAGCCCAGATGGCAGGGAATGAGGTGCAAGTCCACCGACGCATTGGACCATACAACTGTAACAGGAAACGACCTGTCCTGGTACAGTTCACTAACGAAGAGGCAGTGGATTACATACTGCATCACAAACACCTACTCAGAGGTAGCGAAAATTACTACAACGTATTTATTGACAAATTCATGTCGAAGGAGGAACAGATTGCCCACAGAGCAAGCAAACAACATTACGACTCTTCCCATTTGAGCGCAGCTACACACCCCAGTGCTAAACCACCCCATGCTAACCAGCTCACACGTGCTTCTCAGGTCACCCCTTCCCCAAATCAGCCGCCCCTGCTTATCTCCCCAGCACATCCCTTGACCCCTCTGACCCCACTGGAGTCAAATTCATCCCACATTCCAAGGACCCCCTCATCACCTCAGCCCCCAAAACCCGTCCAGCCCTCATCCCCTCAACCCCCAAAACCCACCCAGCTCTCATCCCCTCAACCCCCAAAACCCATCCAGACCTCATCCCCTCAACCCCAAGAACCCACCCAGACCTCATCCCCTCAACACCCAAAGCCTACCCAGCCCTCACCCCTCCTCATCCCCTCTCCTTCCATGTGACCCCCCACCCTTGCAAGGGAGGTGGGAGGTCCCCCCACCCCCTCTATCCTTCCCCCTCCCAACCTCTCAACCTCTATCTGTCTCCCAACCTTACGCTATCTCCCAATCCCTCTATGCCCTCCCTAATCTTCAGACCCAGTATGCCCTTCCTACTCCAGACCTACCTACCCAGGCCCTACCCCAGACCCTCCTACCTACCTTCCTAGAAGCCCAGCCCCCAGTAGCCCCCCAAGCACTCTTTCTGAACACCCCCCTCCTGAACTCTTTCACCCCCCATACACCCCCCCGGACCCCCCCAGACACCCCCCGGATCCCCCCGGACATCCCCCGGACCCTCCCCGCCCCCAGACACCCCCCAGATCCCCTCTGCCCCCAGTCACCCCCCAGACATCCCCCAGATCCCCAGAGAAAGGGAGAACTCTGGTACAAGAGTTTCCATGAAGAATCTCAAGGTTTGGTACACCAATGCTGATGGGGTATCTAATAAAGCAGAAGAGATAAAAGAAAGAGTGAGTGAAGCAGATCCTGACATAGTTGCAATTGTGGAAACTAAAATTAATGACATGATCTCAGATGCAATCTTTCCTGAAGGGTACCAGGTGATACGAAAAGAGAGGACACAGAGACAGGGAGGGGGAGTAGCACTCCTAATAAAGCGGAAATGGAAGTTTGAAGACCTGGGAAATCGAGTTACCAATGAGTGCACAAGCTTCATACATGGAACTCTGACAGTAGATGGGAGGAAGATTGTGATCCTGGTAATCTACAATCCCCCACCAAACAGTAGAAGACCCAGGCAGGAGTATGATGACAACAACAAAGCATGTATAGATGAACTGCAGAAGGCAGCAACACTAGCCCACAGAATGAGAGCGAAGCTGCTGATCATGGGGGACCTAAATCATGGAGAGATAAATTGGGAATCAAGGAATCCCCATGGAGGGGACGAAACGTGGGGAGCAAAATTAGTAGATGTTATAGACAGGAATTTCCTGACACAACATGTGAAGGAAGACACAAGGGAAAGAGGAGGAGATGCACCGAGCCTATTAGACCTGATTTTCACCCAGAACGTAGAAGATATCGAGAATTTAGAGCATGAAATACCTCTAGGGGCCAGTGACCATTGTGTCCTAGTCTTTGACTACATGATGGAATTCAAACTTGTGACCATGGGACAAGAGATCTGGGAAAGGAGAGCTGACTACAGGAAAGGGGACTATATGAGGATAAGGGACTATCTGGGTGAAGTGCAGTGGGAGGAAGAAATTAGAGGAAAAACAGTCCAAGATATGATGGACCTAGTCATACAGAAATGCCAGGAGGCCGAAGAGAGATTTATACCAACGGTAAAGGGAAAAAATAAGAAGGAATATAATAACCCATGGTTTAATAGACAGTGTCAGGAAGCAAAAATGGCCAGCAGACGGGAGTGGAGGAAGTACAGAAGACAAAGAACAGAGGACAACAGAAGCAGATACAACAGAGCTAGGAACGATTACATTAACATAAGACGAACATCGGAAAGGGACTATGAGAACGATATTGCAATCAAAGCGAAAAAACAACCTAAGTTACTACAGTCATAT
>NC_091227.1:10377456-10414956 GCF_040958095.1 Procambarus clarkii
CGGACCCCATCGTCCTTGACAACCAGCCGATCCAATATGCGGAGGTCGGCAGAATACTGGGACTTATGATAAATAGAACAGGGATACAAATTCATGTAAGGGACCGACTAAACGAAGCCAAAGCAGCCTTAGGAAAATTGAGGAGATTCCGAAGCCTCAGTACTAACATTCAGATCCACCTATATAAGGCTCTAGTTCGGCCGCTTCTAGAGTACCACTCTAGTGGTACCCCAGTACCACTACACACCATAAAGAAAACTAACATGCAGAAACTGCAAGCAGTGCAAAATAAGGCGCTAAGGAGAGCAGCAAAACACCGTCCACATATGATCAGACAATCCAGGAGCTCCACGAACTCCTGAACATACAGCCACTAATGAGTCGCAACATGGTTTTACAAATGGCCGTTCATGTTTAACAAATTTGCTAACTTTTTATTCCAGCATAGTTGAGGCAGTTGATAGTGGTAAGAATTGTGATGTTGTGTACCTTGACTTTAGCAAAGCTTTTGATACAGTGCCACATGAAAGACTAATTAAAAAAATAGAAGCTCATGGTATTGGGGGTGCTATATTAAATTGGATTAGGGCATGGCTATTCCAAAGGAAACAGAGAGTTAGTATAAATGGGGTTAAGTCAGAGTGGGATAATGTTGTTAGTGGAGTACCTCAGGGCTCTGTCCTGGGACCTCTGTTGTTTATAATATATATAAATGATTTAGATTCAGGTTTGAGTAGCAACATTTGCAAATTTGCCGATGATACGAAAATCGGTAGGGAAATTAATTCGGAGGTGGACTCACTATCACTTCAAGTTGATCTAGATAGGGTTTTGAAATGGTCAAATGATTGGCAAATGCAGTTTAATGCTGATAAATGTAAAGTTCTGAGGCTAGGTAATGATGATAGAGTTACAAGATACGAGCTAGATAGTGTTGAGATTGCGAAGTCGGATTGGGAAAGGGATCTGGGAGTTATGATTAGTAAGAATTTAAAACAAAAGGATCAATACATGAATGTTCGTAATAAGGCGAATAGGACACCGGGATTTATTAATCGAAGCATTAGTAACAAGACACCTGGTGTGGTTCTTAAGCTATATCTTGCTCTGGTTAGGCCCCATTTAGATTATGCAGTTCAGTTTTGGTCGCCGTATTATAGAATGGATATAAATTCACTTGAACGTGTCCAACGTAGGATGACTAAGTTAATTCCCCAAATTAGAAATCTTTCATATGAAGAAAGATTAACAAAGCTTAAGTTGCATTCACTGGAAAGGCGAAGAGTTAGGGATGACATGATAGAGGTTTACAAGTGGATGAATGGACATAACAGGGGGGATATTAATAGGGTATTAAAAATATCAACACAAGACAGAACACGAAACAATGGGTATAAATTGGATAAGTTTAGATTTAGGAAAGACTTGGGTAAATACTGGTTCAGTAACAGGGTTGTTGATTTGTGGAACCAATTGCCGCGTAACGTGGTGGAGGTGGTGTCCCTCGATTGTTTCAACCGTGGGTTGGACAAGTATATGAGTGGGATTGGGTGGTTATAGAATAGGAGCTGCCTCGTATGGGCCAATAGGCCTTCTGCAGTTACCTTTGTTCTTATGTACTAAACATCAGACTGCAGCACCAAGCCATCATGTTGTTGTTGTTATAGATTCAGCTACTCGGAACAAGTTCCAAGTAGCACGGGCTATGGTGAGCCCGTAACTTACCTGGCACAGGAGCGGGGCAAGAAGCACGGGCTATGGTGAGCCTACCAAGCCATCAGGGTGTGGAACACCATCGAAATGTTAGAGGACCCAATGTTAGAAAGATTGCTCCAAGATGAGACGCCCCGCGCCCACAGCTGGTGGCCTAAGAGCCTCGATTCACTTGATGCAAACCCGCCCCACACTACATAATTCCCAGATGAAATACTGATCAGATATCCTTCCCCCATAATTGAAAAATTTTGTATGTATGTTTATATATGTATAGTTGTGTATATGCATATGTATATGGGTATATATGTTAGTATATTTTGGTAGCAGTCTTTCTTGTAAACATGTTGTTAAATATGACCGAAAAAGTATGATTAATAATTCTAACACGAATTTTCTCAATATTTCTTATGTTTCTTTTTACTGTCGATGGTAATTGAAAAATCAATTCTCCAAAATTCATTTTTATTTCTAGTCTGACGCGACACTTGAACGCGTTTCGTAATAACTTATTAAATTTTCAAAGACTTTAGCTTACACACACACAACTGTAACCTGAAAACACTAAACAGAGTTTTACTTATGCTAACACTAAACAGCTTGTCTTATATACTCGCACTTGGGTGAGGTGATATGTTGCAACAGTTTTGGATGAGGTGAACAAACTTTTGACAAACACAAGACAGAACACGGAACAATGGGTTATTAATTGGATATATGAGAGCATAAGAATGGAAGTAACTGCAAAGGGCCTATTGGCCCATAGTTCCTCTTGATGCTTCTATATTGGTACGGAGTCTTGAAGTGGGTAGAATATAGTTGTGCATTAATTGGCTGTTGATTACCAGCAATCAACATTGCTGGTAATCAACAATTTACTGTCGATGGTAATTTTAATTACCATCGACAGTAAAAAGAAACATAAGAAATATTGAGAAAATTCGTGTTAGAATTATTAATCTTACTTTTTCGTGTATATATGTATGTGTGTATGGGTATATATGTATGTGTGTATGGGTATATATGTATGTGTGTATGTATATGGGTATATATATATATATACTGTATATATATATATATATATATATATATATATATATATATATATATATATATATATATATATATATATATATATATATATATATATATATGACAATGTCAGACCACGGAGGAAAAATGAAACAGGAAATTTCCTTAAGTACTTTCGTATATTAAATACATCTTCAGAAGGTCTGAACCTTCTGAAGATGTATTTAATATACGAAAGTACTTAAGGAAATTTCCTGTTTCATTTTTCCTCCGTGGTCTGACATTGTCACATTCTTAATCACGTGTTTATTTTCGTGATATACACATATATATATATATATATATATATATATATATATATATGTCGTACCTAATAGCCAGAATGCACTTCTCAGCCTACTATGCAAGGCCCGATTTGCCTAATAAGCCAAGTTTTCCTGAATTAATATATTTTCTCTAATTTTTTTCTTATGAAATGATAAAGCTACCTATTTCATTATGTATGAGGTCAATTTTTTTTTATTGGAGTTAAAATTAACGAAGATATATGACCGAACCTAACCAACCCTACCTAACCTAACCTAACCTATCTTTATAGGTTAGGTTAGGTTAGGTAGCCGAAAAAGTTACGTTAGGTTAAGTTAGGTAGGTTAGGTAGTCGAAAAATAATTAATTCATGAAAACTTGGCTTATTAGGCAAATCGGGCCTTGCATAGTAGGCAGAGAAGTGCGTTCTGGCTACTAGGTACGATATTATATATATATATATATATATATATATATATATATATATATATATATATATATATATATATATATATATTATATATATGTGTGTGTGTGTGTGTGTGTGTGTGTGTGTGTGTGTGTGTGTGTGTGTGTGTGTGTGTGTGTGTGTGTGTGTGTGTGTGTGTGTGTATGCATATGTGTATATATGAACAAATCGATAAATAATAATAATAAAATAAAGAGCCTTAAACAGAACAACATGTGTGGAAGCATCGGAGTGTGTATATATGAATGCTACACAGTATTCATCTATGGACATCCAGATATGGTGAAACACATGTGAAGAACCTCTCACACACTCACAGCTCCCTGACAAGAGGGAGCCAGCTTAGCTTAGCTGCCAACACCCACACATCGTGTCAGCAAGGCGGACAGCTCGCCTGCTTTCATACCTCTCACTGTATTTCCCACTTCTAAACTTCCCTTCACCTATGCCTCTCCTTCCTCTATACTCCCCCCCCCCCAAAAAAAAAAAAATGTTGGCAGGGTGGAGAGGGGAAGTGGGTGGCAGGTTGGTGAGGGGGAGTGGGTGGCAGAGAGGAGAGGGGGAGTGGGGGTGGAAGAGGGCGAGAATGTGCTCTACATGGAAGGGGGCGGGGGGGGAGGGGGGGAGCTGGGGGTGGCGTGGGTGGAGACAGGCAGAACTAAGCAATTCGTAGCGCCAGTCCGCCTCACTGTTGGTCCCGTGACAGATCTGAGAGCCTCTTTATCTGCTCCTCGCGGGAGAAAGGCTCTTAACGTTAAGCGGAAATATAAATTTAAAACAAATTACTCCGCTTTTAATAATGTAACGACTGACCCACTGTCGTCCCCCATGTGTAGGTCCTTACAATGGTAAATTCCCCTGAGAAGCCCTTCAACACACCTGAATAACATCACTCTACCTTCTATAAGAGTCACACGCCTTCATAATCACTGTATTTAACTGCCAGGGAGAAGTTGATTTTTTGAGGGACGTGTAATTATCAAAATTCTGTTGTTATTCTTATATTTCTATGGAATGTTCTGTTAGAACAAGATGGCACTTGGCGTAGCTATGCCAAGCTTTGTCGGCAAACATCACTTGCTGCCCCGACGTAACGGGCACCGGGTGCTCAACCTCAGAGCACCTCCCACTCACAGACCTCCACTGGTTTGAGCTCCAGGAGAAGGACAGGCCCAAGAAATAGAGCAGCGGCAATCTTTATCTGGACACAAGAAGCACATGAGGGCCTCTACTCCAAGCAACCCTGGCCCATTGTCGCCGCAGTTGAGAGAGATGACAGTCAAGAAGCCTGGAATGGCAGACCTTAGAGAGGCATCAGCACTGTGTACACTGTACACAGTGTGTACACTGTACACAGTGTGTACACTGTACACAGTGTGTACACTGTACACAGTGTGTACACTGTACACAGTGTGTACACTGTACACAGTGTGTACACTGTACACAGTGTGTACACTGTACACAGTGTGTACACTGTACACAGTGTGTACACTGTACACAGTGTGTACACTGTACACAGTGTGTACACTGTACACAGTGTGTACACTGTACACAGTGTGTACACTGGTCTGAACGAAAAACACTGTTTGACAACCTGTTTACTGGTCTATATTATACCGATATAATATCGGTAAGTGAATGGAAGCAAGTGATATTAAAATAAGTAACACATTTCTCAAGCCCGTGTAGAGTCACACACACGAGCTAGGATCTCAACCCACCTGCACACACACACACACACACACACACACACACACACACACACACACTCACCTCGGTCCGGGACGCAGCGCCTTCAAACCCCGAGCCGTGAGTGTGTGACCTCTATATTGTGTGACCTTGTTTGTAAGTGGTTGACCCCTCGCGCGACCTGACTCGCCTCAGTATTTGCGGTCACTCGTCCTTGCTGGTATTAGGCTGGTATTGACGACCCTTCTTAAGGCATTAAGGGTCTCCATGGAAGTATTTAGACCAGGTTTTGTGTGTTTTGTGAGGATTTAGATCCGTTTTAGGAGCTTTGATTCCCTCCCGCTGTCACCCCCCGCGAGGCTGTTAGTCACGCTAGGCCTGTTAGAGGCTTGTAATTGCCCGCTTTAGAGGTCTGATGGCCGATTTCTTGAGCGCCTCAACGTGTCGGAGTTTGATGGCTGAATACGAGCGTCGATAATGTTGTTGTAGACCCTTGATTAAGAGACGCTCTCAGCAGCCTCCACCCTTATCTTGAGATGATTTCGGGGCTTTAGTGTCTCTGCGGCCCGGTCCTCGACCAGGCCTCCACCCCCAGGAAGCAGCCCGTGACAGCTGACTAACACCCAGGTACCTATTTTACTGCTAGGTAACAGGGGCATAGGGTGAAAGAAACTGTGCCCATTGTTTCTCGCCGGCGCCCGGGATCGAACCCGGGACCACAGGATCACAAGTCCAGTGTGCTGTCCGCTCGGCCGACCGGCTCCCGTAGACAACTGCTTGAGAGAAGTAGTCGCACTTGCAATTAAATATATACAAATATATTCAGGAGTTTCACGATGGTGGGGGATCTTGAGATGATTTCGGGGCTTAGCGTCCCCGCGGCCCGGTCCTCGACCAGATTTCCTTTTTGTTACACACACCCCAGGAAGCAGCCCGTAGCAGCTATCTAACTCCCAGATACCTATTTACTGCTAGGTAACAGGGGGCATCAGGGTGAAAGACACATTTTGGCCATTTGTCTCCGCCTCCACCGGGAATCGAACCCGGGACCTCAGGACTACGAATCCAAAACGCTGTCCACCCAGCTGTCAGGCGCCTATACTATAGGCTATAGTATACTAGAATACTAGAATATATAGAATACTATATACACACACACACACATACGAAGATGCGAGAACATACATATGCACACCCACCTACACAATCTTGCAAGACGAGCTTCCATTTTGCTAATCCAAATGCAGACGATGATTCACAACAACGGGGCTGAAGATATGATGACCACACAACACACCAGAAGATGATGAGACGATGAATGGCCCATTATCCTGAACGGATAATGAGCCATTATCAAGTCATCCAATCTACTCTCCAAGCTATGTATGGAGTTAGCCTCAAACTACCTCCGTATTAACTCATTCCACTTTCTCACCATTACTGATGGGCCGTTATATCCCTGTGCTTCGAAAGAACAAATCCACAAGGGCCGTGATGAGGGTTCGAACCTACGTCCAGGATAATCCCAGACGCGCCTTAGTCGACTGCGCCACGCCATAGTCAAAAACAACTGCAACCTGGAGTGTTATGCTTCATCTGAGTTTGTGGTTGCCACTCCAAGTCTTCTCATTCTACAGTTGCTCATGCTTAACATTATGTTTGATCTACTTTACCAATGTCTCTAAAAATTACTTATAATGTGATCATGTCCCCTTTGGTTCTCGTGTTTTCCAGCGTGAAATATAACTCCCTCAGTCCTCTTAAACCTCAGAAACCAACCTTGAAACAAATTTCTGGGACTTCTGTTTCTGGGAGCAGCTCTGGTGCTCCTCTGTGCTTTCCTATGTAGAGATTACACACTGTGGGCTACATATTCTAGAACCAGTTTAACATGGGATATGTATATTGTCCTGTGAGCGTGAACAACAATCATCTCACTACATATTATAGCATTCTTCTTGGGGAAGTATACCATAATATGTTCCCCATCTTGGGTAAGAAGTCTGATATTTCAGTGACTATGAACAACCACGTGATGAACCTAACAAGCAAGGCGGCCAAGAACCTTACGCCTTACCCAAGACGCCTCGTCGACAGCAGGGGTCGTAAGACCTCACGTGAACCGCAAGTTAGCCCTCATGAACAAATCCACAAGGGCCGTGACGAGGATTCGAACCTGCGTCCGGGAGCATCCCCGACTGAGCTACGAGCTACCCCTCATCTTGAGCATTCACCGCCCTCTGCACTGCCAAATTATTTATCCGAATCTTGGGGGCAATGTATCTAACCCAGGAAGAAGATTCATTTCTACACACAGAAATCACAATAGTGTGATGCATCAAATGAACAAATCCACAGTTCAGTGGATGCTCTCGGACGTAAGTTCGAATCCTCGTCACGGCCCTTGTGGATTTGTTCAGATTCTATTATTGACCCGTTCAAGGTGGACTGGTCAGTACATCTGAGCCTTCATTACTGGAAAGAGTCGGGGGAGGTATTATACTTATGTATACGTATAAGTATACTTATGTATAAGTATAAGTATAAGACCAATGTTGTCACTAGCAACAGGTACTCTGAGAGAGAACTCTATCAACATCAGAGACCCGAGACTGTTCAACACGCTTCCACTACACATAAGGGGCATAACTGGCCGACCCCTCACAGTGTTCAAGAGAGAACTGGATAAACACCTCCAAAGGATACCTGATCAACCAGGCTGTGACTCATACGTCAGGCTGCGAGCAGCCGCGTCTAACAGCCTGGTTGATCAGTCCAGCAACCCGGAGGCCTGGTCGACGACCGGGCCGCGGGGACGCTAAGCCCCGGAAGCACCTCAAGGTAAGGTAACACGGACACACGTGATCAGTGTCACATGTGTTCTCAACACGAACACACGTGATCCGTGTCACATGTGTGCTCAACACGGACACACGTGATCCGTGTCACATGTGTGCTCAACACGGACACACGTGATCAGTGCCACATGTGTGCTCAACACGAACACACGTGATCAGTGTCACATGTGTGCTCAACACGAACACACGTGATCAGTGCCACATGTGTGCTCAACACGGACACATGTGATCAGTGTCACATGTGTGCTCAACACGAACACACGTGATCAGTGTCACATGTGTTCTCAACACGGACACACGTGATCAGTGTCACATATGTGCTCAACACGAACACACGTGATCAGTGCCACATGTGTGTGCTCAACACGGACACATGTGATCAGTGTCACATGTGTGCTCAACACGAACACACGTGATCAGTGTCACATGTGTGCTCAACACGGACACACGTGATCAGTGTCACATGTGTGCTCAACACGAACACACGTGATCAGTGTCACATGTGTGCTCAACACGAACACACGTGATCAGTGTCACATGTGTGCTCAACACGGACACACGTGATCAGTGTCACATGTGTGCTCAACACGAACACACGTGATCCGTGTCACATGTGTGCTCAACACGAACAAACACTCGGCTCCGGCTTCAGCTTGTTACTACCATAATTGTAATTTAATACTAAATAAACTTGATTCTTAATTAAAATCAATAATAAGTTCATAAAATAAATGAGTAGAGTTAGGCTCTAGATGAGCTTTTGCTTGCGGCTCACTCACCAGAGTGAAGGAAGGAAGGAATTATCAAGGGAAAGCACCAAGGCATTACGACTATATAGCACTGGGAAGGGGTCAGGATAAGGATTTGGGATGGGACGGGGGGAAGGAATGGTGCCCCAACCACTTGGACGGTCGGGGATTGAACACCGATCTGCATGAAGCGAGACCGTCGCTCTACCGTCTAGCCCAAGTGGTTGGGTTCACAAGAGTGAAGACATTGCTATGAGCCCCAGTATTAGTTTAATAAAGGGAAAAGAGAGGAGAGATAATAAAAAGAGACAGAAGGTAGATAGACAGAGACACGTGAGAGTAAAGATAAATATTAGACAGAAGGTAAGTCACGAAAAACATAAAATTTTGTCAGCAGGAAGCTTTAAAGACTGAATAAGTCTATAGCTAAGGAGGTGCTGGTGGGGGGGAGGGGGTTGTGGGGCTGGCCTAGAGGGTGTTACTGAGGGGGGAGAGGTTATGGGGGGGGGGGGGAGGGGACAGGTGGGAGAGTGTTGTGAGCAGTTATCACAAGGGGGAAGAGTGAGAGGGGAGAACTGTGTAAGTGCTCACACACTTCACTGTGTTTACTGTGAGGCTGATACCCTGTGTGTGTGTGTGTGTGTGTGTGTGTGTGTGTGTGTGTGTGTGTGTGTGCGTGTGTGTGTGTGTGTGTACACGTACGGACGTTCACTACAGCCGACCTTTGTATGTTTTTAAAGTTATAACATGATAATATTTTAAATAATAATATTATCATCAGTAACAGTTTAATGATACAAATATTAACAATAATGACGCTCACATTACATAACAATAACACAAAATAATAACATTAATACAGATAATAACGGTAATAATAATAATAATAATAATAATAATAATAATACTAATACTAATAATAATAATAATCAATTATTATTTACATAATTATTTACTTGCCTTAGGCTGTACGAGACTCGTGCAGACAGCCCCGCTCCTGTGCCGGGTAAGTCCACTACGGGCTCACCATAGCCCGTGCTACTTGCCCCGCTCCTGTGCCGGGTAAGTCCACTACGGGATCACCATAGCCCGTGCTACTTGCCCCGCTCCTGTGCCGGGTAAGTCCACTACGGGCTCACCATAGCCCGTGCTACTTGCCCCGCTCCTGTGCCGGGTAAGTCCACTATGGGCTCACCATAGCCCGTGCTACTTGCCCCGCTCCTGTGCCGGGTAAGTCCACTATGGGCTCACCATAGCCCGTGCTACTTGCCCCGCTCCTGTGCCGGGTAAGTCCACTATGGGCTCACCATAGCCCGTGCTACTTGCCCCGCTCCTGTGCCGGGTAAGTCCACTATGGGCTCACCATAGCCCGTGCTACTTGCCCCGCTCCTGTGCCGGGTAAGTCCACTGCGGGCTCACCATAGCCCGTGCTACTTGCCCCGCTCCTGTGCCGGGTAAGTCCACTGCGGGCTCACCATAGCCCGTGCTACTTGCCCCGCTCCTGTGCCGGGTAAGTCCACTGCGGGCTCACCATAGCCCGTGCTACTTGCCCCGCTCCTGTGCCGGGTAAGTCCACTGCGGGCTCACCATAGCCCGTGCTACTTGCCCCGCTCCTGTGCCAGGTAAGTCCACTACGGGCTCACCATAGCCCGTGCTACTTGCCCCGCTCCTGTGCCGGGTAAGTCCACTACGGGCTCACCATAGCCCGTGCTACTTGCCCCGCTCCTGTGCCGGGTAAGTCCACTACGGGCTCACCATAGCCCGTGCTACTTGCCCCGCTCCTGTGCCGGGTAAGTCCACTGCGGGCTCACCATAGCCCGTGCTACTTGCCCCGCTCCTGTGCCGGGTAAGTCCACTACGGGCTCACCATAGCCCGTGCTACTTGCCCCGCTCCTGTGCCGGGTAAGTCCACTACGGGCTCACCATAGCCCGTGCTACTTGCCCCGCTCCTGTGCCGGGTAAGTCCACTGCGGGCTCACCATAGCCCGTGCTACTTGCCCCGCTCCTGTGCCAGGTAAGTCCACTACGGGCTCACCATAGCCCGTGCTACTTGCCCCGCTCCTGTGCCAGGCAAGTCCACTACGGGCTCACCATAGCCCGTGCTACTTGCCCCGCTCCTGTGCCAGGGCTCACCATAGCCCGTGCTACTTGCCCCGCTCCTGTGCCAGGTAAGTCCACTACGGGCTCACCATAGCCCGTGCTACTTGCCCCGCTCCTGTGCCGGGTAAGTCCACTACGGGTTCACCATAGCCCGTGCTACTTGCCCCGCTCCTGTGCCAGGTAAGTCCACTGCGGGCTCACCATAGCCCGTGCTACTTGCCCCGCTCCTGTGCCGGGTAAGTCCACTACGGGCTCACCATAGCCCGTGCTACTTGCCCCGCTCCTGTGCCAGGTAAGTCCACTACGGGCTCACCATAGCCCGTGCTACTTGCCCCGCTCCTGTGCCGGGTAAGTCCACTACGGGCTCACCATAGCCCGTGCTACTTGCCCCGCTCCTGTGCCAGGTAAGTCCACTACGGGCTCACCATAGCCCGTGCTACTTGCCCCGCTCCTGTGCCGGGTAAGTCCACTACGGGCTCACCATAGCCCGTGCTACTTGCCCCGCTCCTGTGCCAGGTAAGTCCACTGCGGGCTCACCATAGCCCGTGCTACTTGCCCCGCTCCTGTGCCGGGTAAGTCCACTGCGGGCTCACCATAGCCCGTGCTACTTGCCCCGCTCCTGTGCCAGGTAAGTCCACTACGGGCTCACCATAGCCCGTGCTACTTGCCCCGCTCCTGTGCCGGGTAAGTCCACTACGGGCTCACCATAGCCCGTGCTACTTGCCCCGCTCCTGTGCCAGGTAAGTCCACTACGGGCTCACCATAGTCCGTGCTACTTGCCCCGCTCCTGTGCCAGGTAAGTCCACTACGGGCTCACCATAGCCCGTGCTACTTGCCCCGCTCCTGTGCCGGGTAAGTCCACTACGGGATCACCATAGCCCGCGCTACTTGCCCCGCTCCTGTGCCGGGTAAGTCCACTACGGGATCACCATAGCCCGTGCTACTTGGAACTGTTTGTACCAAGCAGCTGAATCTAAAAACAACAAGATCGTGCGGACACGAGTGGCGACACTCAAAGAGTACTCATGTTGCACTCATTTGAGTTACCATCGTTAAGCTTAACCTGCTAAATCCCCACAACTTGTTAAGTGGTGTCTAGGTTCCACTTGCTCACTATACTGACACAAAGAGAATCTTTCTAATGTCTCTGTGGCTCATTTGGGTACTGAGTTTTCACCTTAAACTGTTGTCCACATCTGCTCTCATCTATCCTGTCAATTTCTGAGAATTGTATATGTTGCAATATTGTCTTCATCAACACTTGTAAAGTGTTGATAAAGTGAGTGAAGTACAGCGAAGTGAGTACAATACAGAAGAGTTAAGTACAGTGAAGTGAGGATTCATTCCATTAATGTCCCCTTATAACTCATGCCTCTCAGCTCTGGTACTGGTCCCAGGTGTGTTCTCTTACCTGTTTATGTTAATATAGTTGGCACCTTCAGAGGTGAGTCTGGGTGGTACAGTAAGGTGATAGACGCGTGTTGTCCATACTTCCAAGAGTGTCTCCGGTGTTGGTCAGTGGTCAACCACACCACAACTGCTCAGGACTTGACCCTTGTTCCCAGGGACACGCAACACAGAGGGAGATGCAACATAGAGGGAGACCCAACATAGAGGGACACGCAACATAGAGGGACACGCAACATAGCGGGACACGCAACATAGAGGGACACGCAACATAGAGGGACACGCAACATAGAGGGACACGCAACATAGAGGGACACGCAACATAGAGGGACACGCAACATAGAGGGACACGCAACATAGAGGGACACGCAACATAGCGGGACACGCAACATAGAGGGAGATGCAACATAGAGGAACACGCAACATAGAGGGACACGCAACATAGAGGGACACGCAACATAGAGGGAGATGCAACATAGCGGGACACGCAACATAGAGGGACACGCAACATAGAGGGACACGCAACATAGCGGGACACGCAACATAGAGGGACACGCAACATAGCGGGACACGCAACATAGAGGGACACGCAACATAGAGGGACAGGCAACATAGACGGACACGCAACATAGACGGACACGCAACATAGACGGACACGCAACATAGAGGGACACGCAACATAGAGGGACACGCAACATAGAGGGACACGCAACATAGAGGGACACGCAACATAGAGGGACACGCAACATAGAGGGAGATGCAACATAGAGGGACACGCAACATAGAGGGACACGCAACATAGAGGGACACGCAACATAGAGGGACACGCAACATAGCGGGACACGCAACATAGAGGGACACGCAACATAGCGGGACACGCAACATAGAGGGACACGCAACATAGAGGGACAGGCAACATAGACGGACACGCAACATAGACGGACACGCAACATAGACGGACACGCAACATAGAGGGACACGCAACATAGAGGGACACGCAACATAGAGGGACACGCAACATAGAGGGACACGCAACATAGAGGGACACGCAACATAGCGGGACACGCAACATAGAGGGACACGCAACATAGAGGGACACGCAACATAGACGGACACGCAACATAGACGGACACGCAACATAGAGACCCAACATAGAGGGAGACCCAACATAGAGGAAGACCCAACATAGAGGGAGACCCAACATAGAGGGAGACCCAACATAGAGGGAGACCCAACATAGAGGGAGACCCAACATAGAGGGAGACCCAACATAGAGGAAGACTCAACATAGAGGGAGACCCAACACAGAGGGTGACCCAACATAGAGGGTGACCCAACATAGAGGGAGACCCAACATAGAGGGTGACCCAACATAGAGGGTGACCCAACATAGAGGGAGACCCAACATAGAGGGAGACCCAACATAGAGGAAGACTCAACATAGAGGGAGACCCAACATAGAGGGTGACCCAACATAGAGGGTGACCCAACATAGAGGGAGACCCAACATAGAGGGAGACCCAACATAGAGGAAGACTCAACATAGAGGGAGACCCAACATACAGGGAGACCCAACATAGAGGAAGACCCAACATAGAGGGAGACCCAACATAGAGGGAGACCCAACATAGAGGAAGACTCAACATAGAGGGAGACCCAACACAGAGGGAGACCCAACATAGAGGGAGACCCAACATAGAGGGTGACCCAACATAGAGGGTGACCCAACATAGAGGGAGACCCAACATAGAGGGACACGCAACATAGAGGGAGACCCAACATAGAGGGACACGCAACATAGAGGGAGACCTAACATAGAGGGAGACCCAACATAGAGGGTGGCCCAACACAGAGGGAGACCCAACATAGAGGGAGACCCAACATAGAGGGAGACCCAACATAGAGGAAGACCCAACATAGAGGGAGACCCAACACAGAGGGTGACCCAACATAGAGGGTGACCCAATATAGAGGGAGACCCAACATAGAGGGAGATCCAACATAGAGGGAGACGCAACATAGAGGGTGACCCAACATAGAGGGTGACCCAACATAGAGGGAGACCCAACATAGAGGGAGACCCAACATAGAGGGAGACCAAACATAGAGGGTGACCCAACATAGAGGGTGACCCAACATAGAGGGAGACCCAACATAGAGGGAGACCCAACATAGAGGGTGACCCAACATAGAGGGTGACCCAACATAGAGGGATACCCAACATAGAGGGAGACCCAACATAGAGGGTGACCCAACATAGAGGGTGACCCAACATAGAGGGTGACCCAACATAGAGGGAGACCCAACATAGAGGGAGACCCAACATAGAGGGAGACCCAACATAGAGGGAGACCCAACATAGAGGAAGACCCAACATAGAGGGGAGACCCAACATAGAGGGAGACCCAACATAGAGGGAGACCCAACATTGAGGGAGACCCAACATAGAGGGAGACCCAACATAGAGGGAGACCCAACATAGAGGGTGACCCAACATAGAGGGTGACCCAACATAGAGGGAGACCCAACATAGAGACCCAACATAGAGGGAGACCCAACATAGAGAGAGAGACCCAACATAGAGGGAGACCCAACATAGCGGGAGACCCAACATAGAGGGAGACCCAACATAGAGGGAGACCCAACATAGAGGGAGACCCAACATAGAGGGAGACCCAACATAGAGAGGAGACCCAACATAGAGGGAGACCCAACATAGAGGGAGACCCAACATTGAGGGACACCCAACATAGAGGGAGACCCAACATAGAGGGAGACCCAACATAGAGGGTGACCCAACATAGAGGGTGACCCAACATAGAGGGAGACCCAACATAGAGACCCAACATAGAGGGAGACCCAACATAGAGAGAGAGACCCAACATAGAGGGAGACCCAACATAGCGGGAGACCCAACATAGAGGGAGACCCAACATAGAGGGAGACCCAACATAGAGGGAGACCCAACATAGAGGGAGACCCAACATAGAGAGGAGACCCAACATAGAGGGAGACCCAACATAGAGGGAGACCCAACATAGAGGGAGACCCAACATAGAGGGAGACCCAACATAGAGGGAGACCCAACATAGAGACCCAACATAGAGGGAGACCCAACATAGAGGGTCATCATGGGTCCAACCAGCAGTTACCGGTTCAAGGTTGTAGATGCTAGTAAGGCCAAGTAATTAAAACCATATAATTAATTATAATTATATGGTTATAATAATTTATACTTAATATAATTATTATAACAATAATTAATATATTTAATTAATACATAATTAATTATTAATTATAACAGTTCATAGTAAATAAGTGAACTTACAATATTTCTAATCCTTCCAACCTTGATTTTTATGAAAGGAGAATTACAGATTTTCTGGACAAAATCACAATAAACACAATACAAATTAATATTATCACACTAAACCTGTAGCCAGGTTTGGTGTGATATTAATCCCTTGTTATTTTCCCCCTTCGATTACTGAACGGTTTCCTATCCTAGTTGTTACTGTGTGTCTGATCCCTGATGTCAGCATCAAGGCTTATTACTCTGCACTTGACTGAGTTAAACTCTATTAGCCATTTAGGAAACATTGAGAGTAAGGAACGTTTTGTGGATGATAGAGGAGAGGGAAGTGTGTGTGTTTTGGTGGTGGGGAGGAGGGGAAAGGATGGAATTATCAAGGGGAAAGCACCAAGCCATTACGACTATATAGCACTTGGAAGAAGTCGTGTTAAGGATTTGGGGTGGGACGGGGGAAAGGAATGGTGTCCAACCACTAGGAGGCAGGTGTACCTCTCCCTCCTCCCTTATCACTGCTCTCACAGCTGCTCCATAACTCTCATCTCTCTAGAGCCACAAGAGTGCCACAGGGAGAGGGGATGACACGCCCAGTGCCATATCCAGGGCCGCAGAGGGAGATATCTCAATGACTTGAGCGATGGTTGACTTTCCAACTTTTAAACACACTCTAACACTCACTACCGACACTAAACCCAACGAGGCTCTGGGCCACAGTGGCACTCCTTGAGGAGGACGCCATCGCTGAGGGCTTAACAAGGTGGCACCCGCGTCTGGAATGTGGAGAGGATAACAAGAACAGTGTAAAGAGCCGGCACTGGGCCGTGTGAGAGAGCCACGACGCGGTCCCCTTAAGTCTCCACTCTTCTACATTCCTTCTTCAATGTGGCGAAGTCAGTAGATGGTGAGAGTGATGGCAGCCATGCTACCTTACCTTGAGGTGCTTCCGGGGCTTAGTGTCCCCGCGGCCCGGTCGTCGACCAGGCCTCCTGGTTGCTGGACTGATCAACCAGGCTGTTGGACGCGGCTGCTCGCAGCCTGACGTATGAGTCACAGCCTGGTTGATCAGGTATCCTTTAGAGTTGCTTATCCAGTTCTCTCTTGAACACTGTGAGGGGTCGGCCAGTTATGCCCCATATGTGTAGTGGAAGCGTGTTGAACAGTCTCGGGCCTCTGATGTTGATAGAGTTCTCTCTCAGAGTACCTGTTGCACCTCTGCTTTTCAACGGGGGTATTCTGCACATCCTGCCATATCTTCTGGTCTCATGGTCTCATGTTATTTCTGTGTGCAGGTTTGGGACCAGTCCCTCTAATATTTTCCACGTGTAAATTATTATGTATCTCTCCCGCCTGCGCTCAAGGGAGTACAGATTTAGGCTCTTTAGTCGGTCCCAGTAATTTAGATGTTTTACTGAGTGGATTCTAGCAGTAAAGGATCTCTGCACGCTCTCCAGGTCAGCAATTTCTCCAGCTTTGAAAGGGCTGTCATTGTGCAGCAGTACTCCACTCTAGAGAGCACTATCGTCTTGAAAAGTATCATCATCGGTATAGCATCTCTAGTGTGAAAAGTTCTTGTTATCCAACCTGTCATTTTTCTTGCAGTTGTGACGGCTACTTTATTGTGTTCTTTAAAGGTAAGGTCTTCCGACATGAGTACACCCAGGTCCTTTACATTGCCTTTTCGTTCTATGTTATGATTTGCCTGCGTTTTGTACGTGGTTTCTGTTTTTATATTTTCAATTTTTCCGTTGCGCATGAGCTGGAACTTATTTTCGTTAAACACCATATTATTTTCTGTAGCCCATAGAAAGAGCGATGCTGGCAGGATCGACTCTCTTGTTGACCCCATGCTGGCAGGGGTCGACTCTCTTGTTGACCCCATGCTGGCAGGGGTCGACTCTCTTGTTGACCCCATGCTGGCAGGGGTCGTCTCTCTTGTTGACCCCATGCTGGCAGGGGTCGACTCTCTTGTTGACCCCATGCTGGCAGGGGTCGACTCTCTTGTTGACCCCATGCTGGCAGGGGTCGTCTCTCTTGTTGACCCCATGCTGGCAGGGGTCGACTCTCTTGTTGACCCCATGCTGGCAGGGGTCGTCTCTCTTGTTGACCCCATGCTGGCAGGGGTCGACTCTCTTGTTGACCCCATGCTGGCAGGGGTCGTCTCTCTTGTTGACCCCATGCTGGCAGGGGTCGACTCTCTTGTTGACCCCATGCTGGCAGGGGTCGACTCTCTTGTTGACCCCATGCTGGCAGGGGTCGACTCTCATGTTGACCCCATGCTGGCAGGGGTCGAGTCTCTTGTTGACCCCATGCTGGGGTCAACAAGAAGGCGGGACCAAAGAACCAGAGCTCAACCCCCGCAAACACAACTAAGTGAGTACATCTAGGTGAGTACACACTCACTAGTACTTACTCACTAGGTGGGTACTAGTTGAATACACACACACACACACACACACACACACGTGTGTGTGTGTGTGTGTGTGTGTGTGTGTGTGTGTGTGTGTGTGTGTGTGTGTGTGTGTTATTACCTAAGTACGTAAGTGAGTGTGCTATTACATAAGTGTGTGTGTGTGTGTGTGTGTGTATGATGTGTATATTAACAATTGTAAAAGAAGACTGCAAAAAGGATGAGACAATGTTCAGGAGAGGCTGGTAACTAGTGACTCCTTTTTTTCTGAGATATATACAAGAGTTGTTACATTCTTGTACAGCCACTAGTACGCGTAGCGTTTCGGGCAGGTCCCTGGAATACGATCCCCGCCGCGAAGAATCGTTGTTACAACCAAGTACCCATTTTACTGTTGCGTTAAACAGAGGCTACAGTTAAGGAATTGCGCCCAGTAAATCCTCCCCGGCCAGGATACGAACCCAGGACATAGCGCTCGCGGAACGCCAGGCGAGTGTCTTACCACAACACCACGGAACTCGTGGCAGCCGACTTACAACGTTCCCTCCCCAGTGCTCCTGTTAAGCCTTACCCTAATAGTCTTACCTGGAACACGGTCCGCCAATTTGCGTTACAACCCATTACAACTCTAATTACTACAAGGTGAACAGTTAGCGATTGGAGCTCTGGCCAGGGGTTCGAACCCAGAATAAATCGGTCACAAATACCATGGTATACACTCTCACACACTTCCACCATGAGCTGAAGCTCAATTAGGTGAATACAAGCATCGGAAGAAAATGTATAAATGCTGGTTAGCATTGTAAATGTCTGGCCACGTCTGTGGTTGAAAATAATGATAATAATAAAAAAAAATCCCTCAGTCACATACTGTAATGGGACAACCCCAAGAGCTATGGATACTAAAGAAAGAAACGACAAGCTGCAAATTCCTAGACTGTCAGAAGGCCGTTGATATGGTCCTCCAGGGATAACTAATTCATGAGAGAAACCCCATGCTGGAGTACCTGGGATACTTGTGGGTATACTAAACTGGATACCGGTGCACCTGACACAATGTGCGAAATGTGATACTATGAAGAGGGTAAGGAAGCAACACGACGGAAGAACTTTGTATCACAACATCAGCATGGGTTGATTGATGGCAGATCATGCCTCACAGGACTGATTGAATTCTACGACCAGGTAAGAAAGAGAAGGGGGGGGGTGCACACTGAATATTTTTGGATTGCCAGAAAGTCTTTGACTCAGTACCACACAAGAGACTAGTGCACAAACTGGAGATGCAGGCAGGAGTGAAAGGTAAGGTACTCCACTGGATAAGGGAGTACCTAAGCAACAGAAGACAGTGAGTCACTGTGAGGGGTAAGGTCTCAGATTGGCGAGACGTCACAAGTGGAGTCCCGCAGGGGTCAGTCCTTGGACCTATACTGTTTCTGATATATGTAAATGATCTCCCAGAGGGTATAGACTCGTTTCTCTCAATGTTTGCTGATGATGCAAAAAGTATGAGGAGGATTAAGACAGGAAGATAGAATGAGGCTACAAGATTACCTAAACAAACTGAAGGAATGGTCCAACAAATGGCTTCTAAAGTTCAACCAAAGTAAATGTTAGGTAATGCAACTAGATGGAGGAAATAGGAGGCCAGACATTGTATCCCGAATGAGAGATTAAGTTCTTTACGAAACGGATAGAGAGAAAGATCTAGGAATTGATATCACGCCAAACTTGTCTCCTGAAGCCCACATCAAATGAATAACATCTGTGGCGTATGCAAGACTGGCTAACATCAGAACTGTCTTCAGAAACCTGTGTAAGGATTCTTTCAGAACCTTGTATACCACATATGTAAGACCAATCTTGGAGTGTGCGGCCCCAGCATGGAACCCGTACCTTGTCAAGCACAAGACGAAGCTGGAAAGAAGTTCAGAGGTATACCACTAGGCTAGTCCCAGAACTAAGAGGCATGAGTTATGAGGAAAGGCTGCGGGAACTGCACCTCACGTCGCTGGACGACAGAAGAGCTCGGGGAGACATGATCACCACACACAAAATTCTCGAGGGAATTGACAGGGTAGACAAGGATGGATTATTTAACAAGGGTGGTACACGCACAAGGGGACACAGGTGGAAGCTGAGTACTCAAATGAGCCACAGAGACATTAGACAGAACTTTTTCAGTGTCAGAGTAGTTAATAAATGGAATGCATTAGGCAGTGATGTTTTGGAGGCTGACTCCATACACAGTTTCAAATGTAGATATGATAGAGCCCAGTAGGCTCAGGAATCTGTACACCAGTTGATTGACGGTTGAGAGGCGGGACCAAAGAGCCAGAGCTCAACCCCTGCAAGCACAACTAGGTCAGTACAAGCAGCGACAAATTAAGTACAGTTCAGTGTATTTCAGTTAAAAGAAAATCAATAGAGCTAAAATAATTTTTCTTGTTCGACGTTCCCAATTAGGATCCTGCGTCAGCGATTTGAACCTCCCCCCCCCATGCCCCCCTCCCCTCGCTCCCTGATCCCTCCCCATGCCCCCCTCCCCTCGCTCCCTGATCCCTCCCCTCTCCCCCCTGATCCCTCCCCCCCTCCTGATCCCTCCCCCTCCCAAGCCCCTTTGCTTAGAGCCTTAGACTACATTCCCTGCCCTCCTCCCCCCCCCACCATTCCAAATCTCCCCCTCACGCAGGAAATTTTAAGCAAACAATGTGTTTGCTCAGGAAAACAAAAACGAAGCCGGACAATTGGGGCAGCTCGTCTCCATTTTCAGGGCCAGAGGAGGATTAAGGCGAGGAGGAGGAGGAGGAGGAGGAGGAGGAGGAGGAGGAGGAGGAGGAGGGGGGGTCGTGTGCTCTTCTCTTGCTCTTGTTTATCTCAGTGTTTGCTTACCGTCCTCACACGAGTGTACTCACCTAGTTGTGCTTGCGGGGGTTGAGCTCTGGCACTTTGGTCCCGCCTCTCAACTGTCAATGGTGTACAGGTTCCTGAGCCTACTGGGCTTTATCATATCTACACACAGAAATCACAATAGCGTGATGCATCAAATGAACAAATCCACAAGGGCCGTGACGAGAGTTCGAACTTACGTCCGAGAGCGTCTCAGACGCTGCCTTATTTTGTTCATTTGATGCATCACACTTTTGTGATTTCTGTGTATAATGAAGTAAGGGCGAAGAGGAAGAACAACCTATTGACATAGCTCGAGTGCACGGGGGAGTTGTGTAAAACCCTGGTTTGTGTCTCGGAGAGGCTGCAGGATCCAAGTAGGTTCAGTAGAACTTCTGGTTTCAACTCTTTTGACCATGTCGTAGCTCAGTCGATTAAGGCAGCGTCTGGGATGCTCTCGGACGTAGGTTCGAACCCTCGTCACGGCCCTTGTGGATTTGTTCTATCATATCTACATTTGAAACTGTGTATGGAGTCAGCCTCCACCACATCACTCCCTAGTGCATTCCATTTATTAACTACTCTGACACTGAAAAGTTCTTTCTAATGTCCCTGTGCCTCATTTTGGTACTAAGTTTCCACCTGTGTTCCCTTGTTTGTGTTCCACCCGTGCTGAAGAGTTTGTCTTTGTCCACCCTGTCAATTCTCCTGAGGATTTTGTAGGTGGTTATCATGTCTTCCCTAAATCTTCTGTCTTCCAGGGACGTGAGTTTCAGCTCCTTTAGCCTTTCCTCGTAGCTCAATCCTCTCAGTTCCGGGACCAGTCTGGTGGCATACCGCCTGATCTCCTCTAACTTTGTCTTGTGTTTAACCAGGTATGGCCTCCAGACTGGAGCTGCATATTCCAGGATTGGTCTGACACAAGTGGTATACTGGGTCCTGAACGATTCCTTACACTAGTTTCTAAAGGCAGTTCTTATGTTGGCCAGTCTAGACCAGTCTAGACCAGTCTAGACCAGTTATAGACCAGTTGCACTAACATCGCACATCATAAAAGTATTTGAAAGAGTGATTAGGAGCCAGGTCACCAATTTCACGGAGACCAATGACCTTCACAACCCAGGCCAACATGGATTTCGAGCGGGAAGATCGTGCCTCTCACAGCTACTTGAGCACTACGACAAAGTCACTGAGGCATTAGAAGAAAAACAGAATGCTGATGTGATATACACGGACTTCGCAAAGGCTTTCGATAAATGTGACCATGGCGTGATAGCACACAAAATGAAGTCAATGGGAATAACCGGTAAAGTAGGACGCTGGATACTCAGTTTTCTGTCAAACAGGACTCAGCGAGTAACGGTCAACCATATAAAATCTAGTCCAAGTGCAGTTAAAAGCTCTGTACCTCAGGGTACAGTCCTTGCACCGCTGCTTTTCCTTATTCTCATATCAGATATAGACAAAAATACAAGTCACAGCTTCGTATCATCCTTTGCAGATGACACAAAAATCAGTATGAAAATTATCTCGGCTGAAGACATTGAAAAACTTCAAGCAGATATTAATAAAGTTTTCGACTGGGCATCAGAAAATAACATGATGTTTAACAGTGATAAATTCCAGGTACTCAGGTACGGTAAAAACGAGGACCTTAAACATAATATAGAGTACAAAACACAATCAAATGTACCCATAGTAGGAAAACAGCATGTAAAGGATTTGGGAATAATAATGTCTGACGACCTAACGTTTAAGGAGCATAACCAAGCAAATATTGCGACAGCCAGAAAAATGATAGGATGGATTACGAGAACTTTCAAATCCAGGGATCCCATCACAATGGTTGTACTCTTCAAGTCACTTGTGTTGTCCCGTCTTGAGTACTGCTCAGTACTCACTTCCCCCTTCAGAGCAGGAGAGATTGCTGAAATAGAGGGAATACAGAGAACATATACGGCACGCATAGACGAGATAAAGCACCTAAATTATTGGGATCGTCTCAAAGCCCTCCAAATGTACTCACTAGAAAGAAGACGAGAGAGATATCAAATAATATACACCTGGAAGATACTGGAGGGCCAAGTACCAAATGTACACAGTAAAATAACAACGTACTGGAGTGAACGATATGGAAGAAAATGTAGAATAGAACCAGTGAAGAGCAGAGGTGCCATAGGCACAATCAGAAAACACTGTATAAACATCAGAGGTCCGCGGTTGTTCAACGTCCTCCCAGCAAGCGTAAGAAATATTGCCGGAACAACCGTGGACATTTTCAAGAGGAAACTAGATTTATTCCTCCAAGGAGTGCCGGACCAACCGGGCTGTGGTGGGTATGTGGGCCTGCGGGCCGCTCCAAGCAACAGCCTAGTGGACCAAACTCTCACAAGTCAAAGAATTCCCAGAACCCCATCAACCAAGTATCAACCAGGTATCAACCACTCTAGCATATGCCACTGAAATTCTTTTGATGTGGGCTTCTGGGGACAGGTTCGGTGTGATATCACCCTCAGATCTTTCTCTTGTATGTGTGCAAGACATGTATCACATGTATGTGTGTACTCACCTAGTTGTGCTTGCGGGGGTTGAGCTTTTTCTCTTTGGTCCCGCCTCACAACTGTCAATCAACTGGTGTACAGATTCCTGAGCCTACTGGGCTCTATCATATCTACATTTGAAACTGTGTATGGAGTCAGCCTCCTCCGGTGTGCGTGCGTGCGTGTGCGTACCTAACAGGGCGCACGAGTACTACAGATAACTATGCATGGTATTATTTTGGCCGCTCTCGGAGAGTGTTCAGGGGGGATAAATCGATCAATAAACGAACGATAACTTCCGGGAAGAAATGCGTTACCCTGAATGGTTTCTTTGATCTTGGGCTTGTGCTTGAATGGTTCTGGTGAATGGCAGACCGCTCGCCGCCGCCCGCCACTCCCTAAGGTTTCGTTCAGGTCAACTGTTTTCCTCAACTCTTAGTTCATTCCCCCAAAGAGGAATGTTCATTTAGCTCTCTATATATCAGTTGAAAGTTCTTAAGAGATCATATATTAATATCTGAAACTGTTGGCCAAAAGGTTATATTTTTCATTCTTGTTACATAAACGTAGTAAATGTAATTATTGAACAATACAATACGACATTTTCCAGCTTTTTCGCTCACCGCTTGACCGAGCACTCAACAACCGCCAGCTCCTAACTCTCCCTCAGTCTTGCCCTCACTATAGTCATGTTGATCATTCATTATATATAATATTCAGTTCAGACGTACAATTATAGAGCAAACATACCGTAATAATTTAATAATGCACATTAGAAAATATAGAAATATATATTGAAGGGCAGCAACTGTGGCAGTACCCGGGTGAGTGTTGCCGCCTGCTGCCACCGCCATCTTTTTTCCCCTTAATTACCACCATTTCCTCAGCGTCACCGCATCAGACACTCATCTTGTCTTAGATGGTGGAGAAAAATGCATATAACTGCATCAGTAGCAGGCTAACGAGGCCGCCCCCAAGACGCGGGCCGGCCAATCGTCGCGAAAAGTAGTGCCCACCAAATTCGTTGCGGCCATTGTTATTCTATTGTCCGTCAACGAGCGAAACGCCATCTGCCGCCAGAGACAAGAGATTACCCGGCCATCCCGGACACACGCGGCGGCCCTCTTCCCCACAATTACACCCGGTTCTGCCCCTTATTGCCCCATCCCATACGACCTATAAAGCGGCCAAACCCTCTAACACGGGATAAGCCAGCGGACCAAAGGCAACAAGTTGGAGCGGCCGGGGGACAGAGGCGCGCGGAGATTTAAATGATGATCATGTCACAGTTATTTAATCAATATTTACGGCGGATTGGCGAGCATAAATCATACCACCAACAACAAGACTGCCGCCATGTTTCGTCTTTAAATGGACTTCCATATTCAAATTAACCAAAGGATTTTTTTGAGGGGCGTGCAGAGGGTTTGTTGAGGGAGGAGGCGGCGGCGGGCACGTGCGGCGCCGCGTCAGGTTGCCGCCTCTGATGCCCCAGATATCGTGCCCGGCGACATTATTATCGTACCAGATGATCACTCAGATAGCGTGAGTGTGTTTCTCCTCGAGGATAACATTGCCAGATTTAAAATGGAGATTATGAGCCAGATAATGTCAATTACGAGTGGATGCCCGTGAGGGGGGGAGGGGCATTTTGTTATTAATGTTTATGAATTAGGTATTGTATGTCCCACTGCTGGTAGATAAGAGCACTAGTGTACACTTTTGCTTACAGTTGAAGTTAATGTTATTACATATCTGCCAATACCAGGTACTATATAAACATATTTTAAACAACTGCGAACTGAAAAGATTCATATTAAGAATACAAAATACTTAATATAAAAACTCTTATCCAACAATATTGAGCAAATACTGTATCACCAGTTACAACATCGAATTTTACAAATAGAAACATATTCTTTTAAAAATTTATATATCAGCTAACTCGGAGTAAACTTGTGATCTGGGAAAAAACAAACAAAAGGAAATGTTTGTAAAGCAAATAAAAATCAATGGTAGGGCCGGGTGCAGGTCGCCCAGTGTGGGGGGGGGGGGGGTGCAGGTCGCCCAGTGTGGGGGGGGGGGGGTGCAGGTCGCCCAGTGTGGGGGGGGGGTGCAGGTCGCCCAGTGTGGGGGGGGGGGGGTGCAGGTCGCCCAGTGTGGGAAGGGGGGTGCAGGTCGCCCAGTGTGGGGGGGGGGGTGCAGGTCGCCCAGTGTGGGGGGGGGGTGCAGGTCGCCCAGTGTGGGGGGGGGGGTGCAGGTCGCCCAGTGTGGGGGGGGGGGGGGGTGCAGGTCGCCCAGTGTGGGGGGGGGTGCAGGTCGCCCAGTGTGGGGGGGGGTGCAGGTCGCCCAGTGTGGGGGGGGGTGCAGGTCGCCCAGTGTGGGGGGGGGGTGCAGGTCGCCCAGTGTGGGGGGGTGCAGGTCGCCCAGTGTGGGGGGGGGTGCAGGTCGCCCAGTGTGGGGGGGGGGGTGCAGGTCGCCCAGTGTGGGGGGGGGGTGCAGGTCGCCCAGTGTGGGGGGGTGCAGGTCGCCCAGTGTGGGGGGGGGGTGCAGGTCGCCCAGTGTGGGGGGGGGGTGCAGGTCGCCCAGTGTGGGGGGGGGTGCAGGTCGCCCAGTGTGGGGGGGGGTGCAGGTCGCCCAGTGTGGGGGGGGGGTGCAGGTCGCCCAGTGTGGGGGGGGGGGTGCAGGTCGCCAAGTGTGGGGGGGGGGTGCAGGTCGCCCAGTGTGGGGGGGGGTGCAGGTCGCCCAGTGTGGGGGGGGGTGCAGGTCGCCCAGTGTGGGGGGGGGGTGCAGGTCGCCCAGTGTGGGGGGGGGTGCAGGTCGCCCAGTGTGGGGGGGGGGTGCAGGTCGCCCAGTGTGGGGGGGTGCAGGTCGCCCAGTGTGGGGGGGTGCAGGTCGCCCAGTGTGGGGGGGTGCAGGTCGCCCAGTGTGGGGGGGTGCAGGTCGCCCAGTGTGGGGGGGTGCAGGTCGCCCAGTGTGGGGGGGGGTGCAGGTCGCCCAGTGTGGGGGGGTGCAGGTCGCCCAGTGTGGGGGGGGGTGCAGGTCGCCCAGTGTGGGGGGTGCAGGTCGCCCAGTGTGGGGGGGTGCAGGTCGCCCAGTGTGGGGGGGTGCAGGTCGCCCAGTGTGGGGGGGGGTGCAGGTCGCCCAGTGTGGGGGGGGGGTGCAGGTCGCCCAGTGTGGGGGGGGGTGCAGGTCGCCCAGTGTGGGGGGGGGGTGCAGGTCGCCCAGTGTGGGGGGGGGTGCAGGTCGCCCAGTGTGGGGTCTATGGTTGGGGGGGGGGCGGGGTGCAGGTCGCCCAGTGTGGGGGGGGGGTGCAGGTCGCCCAGTGTGGGGGGGGGGTGCAGGTCGCCCAGTGTGGGGGGGGGGTGCAGGTCGCCCAGTGTGGGGTCTATGGTTGGGGGGGGCGGGGTGCAGGTCGCCCAGTGTGGGGGGGTGCAGGTCGCCCAGTGTGGGGTCTATGGTGGGGGGGGTGCAGGTCGCCCAGTGTGGGGGGGGAGGGGTGCAGGTCGCCCAGTGTGGGGGGGGAGGGGTGCAGGTCGCCCAGTGTGGGGGGGGTGCAGGTCGCCCAGTGTGGGGGGGGAGGGGTGCAGGTCGCCCAGTGTGGGGGGGGGTGCAGGTCGCCCAGTGTGGGGTCTATGGTGGGGGGGGGGTGCAGGTCGCCCAGTGAGGGGTCTATGGTGGGGGGGGGGTGCAGGTCGCCCTGTGTGGGGTCTATGGTGGGGGGGGTGCAGGTCGCCCAGTGTGGGGTCTATGGTGGGGGGGGGGGTGCAGGTCGCCCAGTGTGGGGTCTATGGTGGGGGGGGGGTGCAGGTCGCCCTGTGTGGGGTCTATGGTGGGGGGGTGCAGGTCGCCCAGTGTAAGGTCTATGGTGGGGGGGGGTGCAGGTCGCCCAGTGTGGGGTCTATGGTGGGGGGGGGTGCAGGTCGCCCAATGTGGGGTCTATGGTGGGGGGGGTGCAGGTCGCCCAGTGTGGGGTCTATGGTGGGGGGGGGTGCAGGTCGCCCAGTGTGGGGGGGAGGTGCAGGTCGCCCAGTGTGGGGTCTATGGTGGGGGGGGGGGGTGCAGGTCGCCCAGTGTGGGGTCTATGGTGGGGGGGGGGTGCAGGTCGCCCAGTGTGGGGTCTATGGTGGGGGGGGGGTGCAGGTCGCCCAGTGTGGGGTCTATGGTGGGGGGGGGTGCAGGTCGCCCAGTGTGGGGTCTATGGTGGGGGGGGGGTGCAGGTCGCCCAATGTGGGGTCTATGGTGGGGGGGGTGCAGGTCGCCCAGTGTGGGGTCTATGGTGGGGGGGGGGTGCAGGTCGCCCAGTGTGGGGTCTATGGTGGGGGGGGGTGAAGGTCGCCCAGTGTGGGGTCTATGGTGGGGGGGGGTGCAGGTCGCCCAGTGTGGGGTCTATGGTGGGGGGGGTGCAGGTCGCCCAGTGGGGGGGGGAGCAGGTCGCCCAGTGTGGGGTCTATGGTGGGGGGGGGGTGCAGGTCGCCCAGTGTGGGGTATATGGTGGGGGGGGGGTGCAGGTCGCCCAGTGTGGGGTCTATGGTGGGGGGGGGTGCAGGTCGCCCAGTGTGGGGTCTATGGTGGGGGGGGGTGAAGGTCGCCCAGTGTGGGGTCTATGGTGGGGGGGGGGTGCAGGTCGCCCAGTGTGGGGTCTATGGTGGGGAGGGGTGCAGGTCGCCCAATGTGGGGTCTATGGTGGGGGGGGGGTGCAGGTCGCCCAGTGTGGGGTCTATGGTGGGGAGGGGGTGCAGGTCACCCAGTGTGGGGTCTATGGTGGGGGGGGGTGCAGGTCGCCCAGTGTGGGGTCTATGGTGGGGGGGGTGCAGGTCGCCCAGTGTGGGGTCTATGGTGGGGGGGGGGGTGCAGGTCGCCCAGTGTGGGGTCTATGGTGGGGGGGGGTGCAGGTCGCCCAGTGTGGGGTCTATGGTGGTGGTGGGGGTGCAGGTCGCCCAGTGTGGGGTCTATGGTGGGGGGGGGTGCAGGTCGCTCAGTGTGGGGTCTATGGTGGGGGGGGGTGCAGGTCGCCCAGTGTGGGGTCTATGGTGGTGGTGGGGGTGCAGGTCGCCCAGTGTGGGGTCTATGGTGGGGGGGTGCAGGTCGCCCAGTGTGGGGTCTATGGTGGTGGGGGTGCAGGTCGCCCAGTGTGGGGTCTATGGTGGGGGGGGTGCAGGTCGCCCAGTGTGGGGTCTATGGTGGGGGGGGGTGCAGGTCGCCCAGTGTGGGGTCTATTGTTGGGGGGGGGTGCAGGTCGCCCTGTGTGGGGTCTATGGTGGGGGGGTGCAGGTCGCCCAGTGTGGAGTTATGGTGGGGGGGGGTGCAGGTCGCCCAGTGTGGGGTCTATGGTGGTGGTGGGGGTGCAGGTCGCTCAGTGTGGGGTCTATGGTGGGTGGGGGGGTGCAGGTCGCCCAGTGTGGGGTCTATGGTGGGGGGGGGGGTGCAGGTCGCCCAGTGTGGGGTCTATGGTGGGGGGGGGTGCAGGTCGCCCAGTGTGGGGTCTATGGTGGGGGGGGTGCAGGTCGCCCAGTGTGGAGTTATGGTGGGGGGGGGTGCAGGTCGCCCAGTGTGGGGTCTATGGTGGTGGTGGGGGTGCAGGTCGCTCAGTGTGGGGTCTATGGTGGGGGGGGGGTGCAGGTCGCCCAGTGTGGGGTCTATGGTGGGGGGGGTGCAGGTCGCCCTGTGTGGGGTCTATGGTGGGGGGGGGTGCAGGTCGCCCAGTGTGGAGTTATGGTGGGGGGGGTGCAGGTCGCCCAGTGTGGGGTCTATGGTGGGGGGGGGGTGCAGGTCGCCCAGTGTGGGGTCTATGGTGGGGGGGGTGCAGGTCGCCCAGTGTGGAGTTATGGTGGGGGGGTGCAGGTCGCCCAGTGTGGGGTCTATGGTGGTGTTGGGGGTGCAGGTCGCCCAGTGTGGGGTCTATGGTGGGGGGGGGTGCAGGTCGCCCAGTGTGGGGTCTATGGTGGGGGTGGGGGTGCAGGTCGCCCAGTGTGGGGTCTATGGTGGGGGGGGTGCAGGTCGCCCAGTGTGGAGTTATGGTGGGGGGGGGGTGCAGGTCGCTCAGTGTGGGGTCTATGGTGGGGGGGGGTGCAGGTCGCCCAGTGTGGGGTCTATGGTGGGGGGGTGCAGGTCGCCCAGTGTGGGGTCTATGGTGGGGGGGGGTGCAGGTCGCCCAATGTGGGGTCTATGGTGGTGGTGGGGGTGCAGGTCGCCCAGTGTGGGGTCTATGGTGGGGGGGGGGTGCAGGTCGCTCAGTGTGGGGTCTATGGTGGGGGGGGTGCAGGTCGCCCAGTGTGGGGTCTATGGTGGTGGTGGGGGTGCAGGTCGCCCAGTGTGGGGTCTATGGTGGGGGGGTGCAGGTCGCCCAGTGTGGGGTCTATGGTGGGGGGGGGTGCAGGTCGCCCAGTGTGGGGTCTATGGTGGGGGGGGGTGCAGGTCGCCCAGTGTGGGGTCTATGGTGGGGGGGGTGCAGGTCGCCCAGTGTGGGGTCTATGGTGGGGGGGGGTGCAGGTCGCCCAGTGTGGGGTCTATGGTGGGGGGGGGTGCAGGTCGCCCAGTGTGGGGTCTATGGTGGGGGGGGGGTGCAGGTCGCCCAGTGTGGGGTCTATGGTGGGGGGGGTGCAGGTCGCTCAGTGTGGGGTCTATAGTGGGGGGGGTGCAGGTCGCCCAGTGTGGGGTTTATGGTGGGGGGGGGTGCAGGTCGCCCAGTGTGGGGTCTATGGTGGGGGGGTGCAGGTCGCTCAGTGTGGGGACTATGGTGGGGGGGGGGTGCAGGTCGCCCAGTGTGGGGTCTATGGTGGGGGGGGGGTGCAGGTCGCCCAGTGTGGGGTCTATGGTGGGGGGGGGTGCAGGTCGCTCAGTGTGGGGACTATGGTGGGGGGGTGCAGGTCGCCCAGTGTGGGGTCTATGGTGGGGGGGGGGGTGCAGGTCGCCCAGTGTGGGGTCTATGGTGGGGGGGGTGCAGGTCGCCCAGTGTGGGGTCTATGGTGGGGGGGGTGCAGGTCGCCCAGTGTGGGGTCTATGGTGGGGGGGGTGCAGGTCGCCCAGTGTGGGGTCTATGGTGGGGGGGGGTGCAGGTCGCTCAGTGTGGGGACTATGGTGGGGGGGGTGCAGGTCGCCCAGTGTGGGGTCTATGGTGGGGGGGGGGTGCAGGTCGCCCAGTGTGGGGTCTATGGTGGGGGGGGGTGCAGGTCGCTCAGTGTGGGGACTATGGTGGGGGGGGTGCAGGTCGCCCAGTGTGGGGTCTATGGTGGGGGGGGGGTGCAGGTCGCCCAGTGTGGGGTCTATGGTGGGGGGGTGCAGGTCGCCCAGTGTGGGGTCTATGGTGGGGGGGGGGTGCAGGTCGCCCAGTGTGGGGTCTATGGTGGGGGGGGTGCAGGTCGCCCAGTGTGGGGTCTATGGTGGGGGGGGGTGCAGGTCGCTCAGTGTGGGGACTATGGTGGGGGGGGTGCAGGTCGCCCAGTGTGGGGTCTATGGTGGGGGGGGGTGCAGGTCGCCCAGTGTGGGCGACCTGCACCCCCCCCCCCCACCTAGTAGCCAGAACGCACTTCTCGGCCTACTATGCAAGGCCAAATTTGCCTAATAAGCCAAGTTTTCCTGAATTAATATATTTTCTCTAATTTTTTCTTATGAAATGATAAAGCTACCTATTTCATTATGTATGAGGTAAATTTTTTTTTATTGGAGTTAAAATTAACGTAGACATATGACCGAACCTAACCAACCCTACCTAACGTAACCTAACCTATCTCTATAGGTTAGGTTAGGTTAGATAGCCGAAAAAGTTAGGTTAGGTTACGTTAGGTAGGTTAGGTAGTCGAAAAACAATTAATTCATGAAAACTTGGCTTATTAGGCAAATCGGGCCTTGCATAGTAGGCCGAGAAGTGCGTTCTGGCTACTAGGTACGACATTATATATATATATATATATATATATATATATATATATATATATATATATATATATATATATATATATGTATATATATATATATATATATATATATATATATATATATATATATATATATATATATATATATATATATATATATATACAACTCGATAAATAATAATATGTATGTATGAACAACTCGATAAATAATAATTATAAAATAAAGAGCCTTAAACAGAATAACATGTGTGGAAGCATCGGAGTGTGTATATATGAATGCTACACAGTATTCATCTATGGACATCCATATATGGTGAAACACATGTGAAGAACCTCTCACACACTCACAGCTTCCTGACAAGAGGGAGCCAGCTTAGCTTAGCTGCCAACACCCACACATCGTGTCAGCAAGGCGGACAGCTCGCCTGCTTTCATACCTCTCACTGTATTTCCCACTTCTAAACTTCCCTTCACCTATGCCTCTCCTTCCTCTATACTCAAAAAAAAAAAAAATTTACCAAACAGTATTAGAGAAGTGGGTCGAGCTCTTCACACTCCTACGTGATCCACTTTTTGTATCTCCCGATTTCGAATTTTCCTGAGGCCTTGTACATGAAGGGCCACAACAGTTGTATATGGTGGTCCACAACAGTTGTACATGGTGGTCCACAACAGTTGTATATGGGGGTCCACAACAGTTGTATATGGGGGTCCACAACAGTTGTACATGGTGGTCCACAACAGTGTACATGGGGGTCCACAACAGTTGTACATGGTGGTCCACAACAGTTGTATATGGTGGTCCACAACAGTTGTATATGGGGGTCCACAACAGTGTACATGGTGGTCCACAACAGTGTACATGGTGGTCCACAACAGTTGTACATGGGGGTCCACAACAGTTGTACATGGGGGTCCACAACAGTTGTACATGGGGGTCCACAACAGTTGTACATGGGGGTCCACAACAGTTGTATATGGGGGTCCACAACAGTTGTATATGGGGGTCCACAACAGTTGTATATGGGGGTCCACAACAGTTGTATATGGGGGTCCACAACAGTTGTATATGGGGGTCCACAACAGTGTACATGGGGGTCCACAACAGTTGTACATGGGGGTCCACAACAGTTGTACATGGGGGTCCACAACAGTTGTACATGGGGGTCCACAACAGTGTACATGGGGGTCCACAACAGTTGTACATGGGGGTCCACAACAGTTGTATATGGGGGTCCACAACAGTTGTACATGGGGGTCCACAACAGTGTACATGGTGGTCCACAACAGTGTACATGGTGGTCCACAACAGTTGTACATGGTGGCCCACAACAGTTGTACATGGAGGCCCACAACAGTTGTACATGGTGGCCCACAACTGTTGTACATGGAGGTCCACAACAGTTGTACATGGAGGTCCACAACAGTTGTACATGGTGGCCCACAATAGTTGTACATGGTGGCCCACAACAGTTGTACATGGTGGTCCACAACAGTTGTATATGGGGGTCCACAACAGTTGTACATGGAGGGCCACAACAGTTGTACATGGAGGCCCACAACAGTTGTACATGGAGGCCCACAACAGTTGTACATGGTGGCCCACAACTGTTGTACATGGAGGTCCACAACAGTTGTACATGGAGGTCCACAACAGTTGTACATGGTGGCCCACAATAGTTGTACATGGTGGCCCACAACAGTTGTACATGGTGGTTTACAACAGTTGTACATGGTGGTCCACAACAGTTGTACATGGTGACCCACAACAGTTGTACATGGAGGTCCACAACAGTTGTACATGGAGGTCCACAACAGTTGTACATGGTGGCCCACAATAGTTGTACATGGTGGCCCACAACAGTTGTACATGGTGGTCCACAACAGTTGTACATGGTGGTCCACAACAGTTGTACATGGTGGTCCACAACAGTTGTACATGGTGGTCCACAACAGTTGTACATGGTGGCCCACAACAGTGTACATGGTGGTCCACAACAGTGTACATGGTGGCCCACAACAGTTGTACATGGTGGTCCACAACAGTTGTACATGGTGGCCCACAACAGTTGTACATGGTGGTCCACAACAGTGTACATGGTGGCCCACAACAGTTGTACATGGTGGTCTACAACAGTTGTACATGGTGGCCCACAACAGTTGTACATGGAGGTCCACAACAGTTGTACATGGAGGTCCACAACAGTTGTACATGGTGGCCCACAATAGTTGTACATGGTGGCCCACAACAGTTGTACATGGTGGTCCACAACAGTTGTACATGGTGGTCCACAACAGTTGTACATGGTGGTCCACAACCGTTGTACATGGTGGTCCACAACAGTTGTACATGGTGGCCCACAACAGTGTACATGGTGGTCCACAACAGTGTACATGGTGTCCCACAACAGTTGTACATGGTGGTCCACAACAGTTGTACATGGTGGTCCACAACAGTGCACATGGAGGTCCACAACAGTGTACATGGTGTCCCACAACAGTTGTACATGGTGGTCCACAACAGTTGTACATGGTGTCCCACAACAGTTGTACATGGTGGTCCACAACAGTTGTACATGGTGGTCCACAACAGTTGTACATGGTGGTCCACAACAGTTGTACATGGTGTCCCACAACAGTTGTACATGGTGGTCCACAACAGTTGTACATGGTGTCCCACAACAGTTGTACATGGTGGTCCACAACAGTTGTACATGGTGGTCCACAACAGTTGTACATGGTGGTCCACAACAGTTGTACATGGTGGTCCACAACAGTTGTACATGGTGGCCCACAACAGTGTACATGGTGGTCCACAACAGTTGTACATGGTGGTCCACAACAGTTGTACATGGTGGCCCACAACAGTGTACATGGTGGTCCACAACAGTGTACATGGTGGTCCACAACAGTGTACATGGTGGCCCACAACAGTGTACATGGTGGTCCACAACAGTGTACATGGTGGTCCACAACAGTGTACATGGTGGTCCACAAGTGTACATGGTGGCCCACAACAGTTGTACATGGTGGCCCACAACAGTTATACATGGTGGTCCACAACAGTTGTACATGGTGGCCCACAACAGTGTACATGGTGGTCCACAACAGTGTACATGGTGGCCCACAACAGTTATACATGGTGGTCCACAACAGTGTACATGGTGGCCCACAACAGTTATACATGGTGGTCCACAACAGTGTACATGGTGGCCCACAACAGTTATACATGGTGGTCCACAACAGTGTACATGGTGGCCCACAACAGTTATACATGGTGGTCCACAACAGTGTACATGGTGGTCCACAACAGTGTACATGGTGGTCCACAACAGTTGTACATGGTGGCCCACAACAGTTGTACATGGTGGTCCACAACAGTTGTACATGGTGGTCCACAACAGTTGTACATGGTGGTCCACAACAGTTATACATGGTGGTCCACAACAGTTGTACATGGTGGCCCACAACAGTTGTACATGGTGGTCCACAACAGTTGTACATGGTGGCCCACAACAGTTATACATGGTGGTCCACAACAGTGTACATGGTGGCCCACAACAGTTATACATGGTGGTCCACAACAGTGTACATGGTGGTCCACAACAGTGTACATGGTGGTCCACAACAGTTGTACATGGTGGTCCACAACAGTTGTACATGGTGGTCCACAACAGTTGTACATGGTGGTCCACAACAGTTGTACATGGTGGTCCACAACAGTTGTACATGGTGGTCCACAACAGTTGTACATGGTGGTCCACAACAGTGTACATGGTGGCCCACAACAGTTGTACATGGAGGTCCACAACAGTGTACATGGTGGTCCACAACAGTTGTACATGGAGGTCCACAACAGTGTACATGGAGGTCCACAACAGTGTACATGGTGGTCCACAACAGTGTACATGGTGGCCCACAACAGTTGTACATGGTGGTCCACAACAGTTGTACATGGTGGCCCACAACAGTGTACATGGTGGTCCACAACAGTGTACATGGTGGCCCACAACAGTTGTACATGGTGGTCCACAAGTGTACATGGTGGCCCACAACAGTTGTACATGGTGGTCCACAACAGTTGTACATGGTGGCCCACAACAGTGTACATGGTGGCCCACAACAGTTGTACATGGTGGCCCACAACAGTTATACATGGTGGTCCACAACAGTTGTACATGGTGGCCCACAACAGTTATACATGGTGGTCTACAACAGTTGTACATGGTGGCCCACAACAGTTATACATGGTGGTCCACAACAGTTGTACATGGTGGCCCACAACAGTTGTACATGGTGGTCCACAACAGTTGTACATGGTGGCCCACAACAGTGTACATGGTGGTCCACAACAGTGTACATGGTGGCCCACAACAGTTGTACATGGTGGTCCACAAGTGTACATGGTGGCCCACAACAGTTGTACATGGTGGTCCACAACAGTTGTACATGGTGGCCCACAACAGTGTACATGGTGGTCCACAACAGTGTACATGGTGGTCCACAACAGTGTACATGGTGGCCCACAACAGTTGTACATGGTGGTCCACAAGTGTACATGGTGGCCCACAACAGTTGTACATGGTGGCCCACAACAGTGTACATGGTGGTCCACAACAGTGTACATGGTGGCCCACAACAGTTGTACATGGTGGCCCACAACAGTTGTACATGGTGGCCCACAACAGTTGTACATGGTGGCCCACAACAGTGTACATGGTGGTCCACAACAGTGTACATGGTGGCCCACAACAGTTGTACATGGTGGTCCACAAGTGTACATGGTGGCCCACAACAGTTGTACATGGTGGTCCACAAGTGTACATGGTGGCCCACAACAGTTGTACATGGTGGTCCACAACAGTTGTACATGGTGGCCCACAACAGTGTACATGGTGGTCCACAACAGTGTACATGGTGGCCCACAACAGTTGTACATGGTGGTCCACAAGTGTACATGGTGGCCCACAACAGTTGTACATGGTGGCCCACAACAGTTATACATGGTGGTCCACAACAGTTGTACATGGTGGTCCACAACAGTTGTACATGGTGGTCCACAACAGTTGTACATGGTGGCCCACAACAGTGTACATGGTGGTCCACAACAGTGTACATGGTGGCCCACAACAGTTGTACATGGTGGCCCACAACAGTTATACATGGTGGTCCACAACAGTTGTACATGGTGGTCCACAACAGTTATACATGGTGGCCCACAACAGTGTACATGGTGGTCCACAACAGTGTACATGGTGGCCCACAACAGTTATACATGGTGGTCCACAACAGTGTACATGGTGGCCCACAACAGTTATTCATGGTGGTCCACAACAGTGTACATGGTGGCCCACAACAGTTATACATGGTGGTCCACAACAGTGTACATGGTGGTCCACAACAGTGTACATGGTGGTCCACAACAGTTGTACATGGTGGCCCACAACAGTTGTACATGGTGGTCCACAACAGTTGTACATGGTGGTCCACAACAGTTGTACATGGTGGTCCACAACAGTTATACATGGTGGTCCACAACAGTTGTACATGGTGGCCCACAACAGTTGTACATGGTGGTCCACAACAGTTGTACATGGTGGCCCACAACAGTTATACATGGTGGTCCACAACAGTGTACATGGTGGCCCACAACAGTTATACATGGTGGTCCACAACAGTGTACATGGTGGTCCACAACAGTGTACATGGTGGTCCACAACAGTTGTACATGGTGGTCCACAATAGTTGTACATGGTGGTCCACAACAGTTGTACATGGTGGTCCACAACAGTTGTACATGGTGGTCCACAACTTTAGTTCAGTTCATTCCACATGTTGACTATACCATTCAGAGTGCCAGTATTCCTTTCTCTTCTTAATTCCAGCTTCTAATTACGTCCTCTCGTCCAACTTCCTCCCAGCTTTAAAAGGACAGTCTTAGTCCATAATTTCTTTTCCGTCACTATCTTCTATGCAGTGATCATGTTTCCTGTATCTTCTTAGGTTCTTTAACCGAGTTCTCGTATCTACCACGCAGGCTAGTCCTCCAGTAGTGGATGGTGGGATGGTAGTGTGTGGACTGGTAGGGAAGGTGGACTGCAAGGCACCTTGATACTAATATTCTAAGCCTTAATTATCAAACTGACTATTAAAA